>NC_056729.1:1387790529-1387966620 GCF_019279795.1 Protopterus annectens
GAAAGCATCGAAAGAGGAGGATCCATGGGCAAACATATTGAAATGGCAAGACAAATGAAGTTTGATAAAAGAGTAAGACAACTCATAGGACAGTAACTTACACACATTACAAAACCAGAGAACAACTAGTCCTGAAAGGGTGTTGGTAATGTTTGCACAAACTAGAAAACCTTTTCCATCTGCTAATATATGATTTTCTACTAGTAGGCTTTCTTGACTCCATTAATACTTGCTGCATATCCCCAGTAAACAGCGGTCTAACAGGAATTAAGGCCCTATCATCAAGGCAGTTAGAAGAAGTAGACTGGGTCGGGGTGCATCAAAACACCCCTGTTCTTGTGTGAGTAGATCCATTCTGTGAGGAAGCTTATGGTAATTGTCCTGGCCATTTCCAAACGAAGGAAGAAAAAGAAGTTACTTAACGTAACATTCCATCTGAGTTGCTGGTTTTTCATGCGTCTTCAACCTGTGGGTTCGGATTCGACTTGGTCATACACTACAGCTCTAGGATCCGAAAACCTGAGCTCCTCCCCAACCCATAATGCCCCTCATCTCCTCAGATAGAGTTTGCTACTCACAATCTAGTGTTTATAACAAAAGGTTTTAAATATATGTCCCTGAATAGTGGAAAATAAAAAAAAAAAAAAAAAAAAGAGTACTTCAGGAGCCCAAACAGATAAAGAGATATCCATATCAGTCAGGTCTTAAAAATTTGGAAGGGGGATGGAGGGAGGGAAGGTTGAAGACAAATGAAAAACCAACTCATACGGAACATTATGGCAAGTACATAGCTTCTTCATCTGAAGTTGGTTTTCTTTTTAATCTTCAACCTGTGAGACACTCAGCTACAGGACTCTTGGGAGGCCCTCAAGGAAGGATATTCCACAGCACACCAGAACCAAAAAAGGCTTTGTTTCTGGAAATAATGTCCAATTTGTAATGAGATATAAAGGTATGTGAATTAGACCAAGTAGCTGCAGAGCAAATATCAATAGGAACTAGAACACTAGATCAAAATACAACGGAAGTGGACACAGACCTGGCAGAATAAGCCTTGACTGATGCACATAAGAGTATTCTATTAATGGGATAAACAAGTGAAATGCAGTTTGTAAGGCAATTTCCCACAGTCACTTTGGAAATTGTTTCCCCCAAATTAGCTTTCGAGGGAAGATACAAACCAGCTGGTCAGACTTCGTGAAATGTTTAGTTCTATCCAAATAAAATCGCAACATTTTATGTACATCTAGCATATGGAATTTGTATTCCCCTTTGTTTCGAAAACTGGGGAAAAAAAACTGAGAGATTGATTACCTAATTGATGTTACCCTTGGATGCAACTTTGGGCAGGAAAGGATTGGAATGTAAAGTCACTCTTCTTGTGGAAGACCAGGTAAGGTTCATAGGTAGGTACTAAGCTATCTGCCCAAGGGCATTTATAAGCCTAGCCAGAATGTGTTGGCTTTCGCCTCCCTTTTGAATTAGTTTCCTGGGCCTCTCTCCAGCAGGGCCATTGAAGTGATCCCAGGGGTAAATTTACGATTTCCCATCCACTCAAGATTTCTCTTGGAGAGTCAGTGAGGGGCTTTGCCTAACATAAATTGGGATTCTATTCCAGAGCGAGGGAAGTCTCTGGGACAGGAAATCTATCCCTCCAGCATGTCCTGTTTATTGTTGTGCTGAGGTTTAAATTCCTGGAGCGTGTGGCTCTAAGAGATTTGGTTTTCTTGAGGTGGAGCATGTCCATTAATTCCGGGTTGGACATGGCCTTGTACATCAGGCAGAGATCACCTCTGAGTAGGCGGTAAGCAACTGAGTAGAGCTGGAGTTTATTTAGTTGAGCTATATAGGGCATCTGTTTGAGGCCCATGATCCTCTTGGTGAGGTACTTCTGTGGTCTTTCCAGCTGCTGCAGGTGTCGAGTAAGGTACATTCCAAATGGGGCATTGTACTCTATTTTGGGCCTGATGAGTAGAGGGGCACAATGACCTCTCTTGATCTAGATGTGAACCCTTTCGTGATTAGGTGGGCTACATAGAAGGACTTTCTAACCACTTTGGCAATGTGATTATCAAAGGAGAGGTTGCTATCTACCTGGGTCCTCAGATCCCTAATTACATCTTCCGTACTTAGTGGATTACCACCTATGTGATAGTTCGTGGGCACTTTGTTTTTCCCAAAGGGGATGACTATGCACTTTTTGGCATTTAGCTTGAGACCATGGTTCTGACACCAGGTATTCGTCTCCGTGAGACCCTTCTGGAGGATATGTGTGTCAGCCGGAGAGTCGATTAAGGCCCCCAGTTTGCAATCATCTGCAAACTTGGTCAGCCACAGTCCTCCCGTAGCTCAGAAGTATATACCGAACAGGAGGGGTCCCAGGACTGAGCCCTGTGGGATGCCATTTGTAACTGGTTTAGAGTCGGACATGGCACTCGCAACTCTGACCATGTGAGTTCTATCAGTGAGCCAGCTGGCAACCCATCTCATGACATAGGGGCTAATGTTCAAGCTGGTAAGCTTATCTATAATGCCTGAGTGGGGAATGGTGTTGAAGGCCTTAGCGAGGTCCAGGTAGGCTGTGTGGACTACCTTTCCCTCATCTATGGCCTTGGTAACTGTTTCAAAGAAGTCAACTAGGTTTAGGAGGCAGGATCTGCCTTTAACAAAGCCGAATTGGGTAGGGTCCAGTGTTTGGAGGTTCCCAATGTCTCTGTTAATGAATTCCATGATGATGCGCTTCATAGCTTTGCAGACCAGGCTAGTAAGGCTTATAGTTCCTAGTATCTGCTGTGGCACCATCTTTGTGGAGCAGGACAACTGTTGCTGTATGCCATTCTTTGGGTACATAGCCTGTGGTAAGGCTGAGTTTGAACAGTGAATTTAGGTGAGGGTTTAGTTCATTTTGGAGCTCGTGTAAGATGTAGCCTGGGATACCATCCGGTCCCATTGATGCTGTGTTTTTGGCTTTGGAGAGGGCTGTTTTCACCTGTGTGTCTGATGTCTGGGGCTCTACATTCTTCTGGGATGGACACGGGCCCTTTTGGGGGTGGGGGGGGGTAAAGTTTGCACTGAACCTGTCAGCCAGGATGTTGGCAATGTCAGTTGGTTCAGTGTATTTTGTTGCCATTTTGCACTAGCTCAGAGCAGATCTGAGAGTTGCCACCTAGATTCTTGACATAGCTAAAGAAGGCTTTGTGATTATCTTTAGAGTCTTTGGCAATTTTTCTTTCGAAACTGGCCTTGGATTATTTTATGATAGTTTCTTGCTAATACTGATCAGGGATGCCTTTCCTTTTCGGGATTTTGCTCCATCATGTAATAATTTCTTCCTCCTGTTGTATAGCTTATTTATGGCCAGGGACCACCAGACTGGTTTCTTCTTTTTGGAGGAGTGAGTCTTGGCTTTACTTGGGATGGCTCAATCCATGCATTCCTGTAGGTGCTCATAGAATGCATTTGTAAAGGATTCTGCGGTTTGGGCAGCATTATCCTTTAGCAAGGGGGCTTTGAAACTTTCCACCTCGGTCTTGAGAAGTGTGAAGTTTGCTTCTGAAAAGTTTTTTACAGTGGTTTCCTTGACTGGGGGTGGGGTCAGGATGTGGATGTCCAGTGTGATTAGTTTATGGTCTGATCTTACCAGCGAGGGGTTTACCTCTGGTGTGGAAACACTGATCCCCCATGTTGGTGATGATCAGGTCCAATATGATGTCACCTCTTGTGGGAGTGGTAACCAGTTGTTCCAGGGCGTTTGAGTTTATAAACTCTAGGAAGCATTGGGCAAAGGAGTTTGTACTCGAGTAGTTTTCCCAGTCAATGTTTGGGTAGGTGAAATCAACCAATATCATGGTGTTTGGGAGGACCTTCATATTTTCCAATGTTCTCAGGAATGCTGAGTGGGGGTCCTGAGACAAGGAGGTGATCTGTAGCAAGCTACAATCTGAAAAGCAGCTTTGCCCACTGTTAGTTGCACATGGATGGTCTCAGAGGCCTCGTGCTATGCCACCAACCTGGAGGCGTGGGTATCCTTTATGAAAATGGATACACCCCCTCCCTTTGTATTTCGGTCTGGGTTCTGGGGCCGAAAGGTACGGTATGAGTTGTAGCCTGGTAGTGCTGGGGTGCTCTCTGGAGCCTTGAACCAGGTTTCTGTTATTGCACAGATATCGATTTTCTCCATGCTGAGGAGTGTCTCGAGTGCGTGCATTTTGAGGTTTAGACTTCTGGCATTGAGTAGCATTACCCTCAGTTTTTGGTTACTTGTGTTGTTTATGGAGGTGGGTTTGTCTTTTGAGCATTGCCTAAAAAAGGCACTATGGGGGTGGCAAGAGCCTTGGCCAGTATTCGAAAGCCTAAGGGCGACAGGTGCAAGTCATCTCTGGCGAAGCAGCGTGGCTTGTCGAGCATGTCATCCAAGGCTGACAGACACCGGATCCCCAGTGAATGACACCAACAGCTTAGCCAATTGTTAAAACTGATCATTTTATCTTTATACTGTGGAATCATTCTTGGTGAGGGTAAGATGCTACTCAGGGTCAGGGTCATACCGGCCTGGGCTACATGATCAGAGAGCTCCTCTAGGTCGTTCACACCAACATGGACAATGACAGAGTCATATTTGTACTTGTTTTGGAGTGACCTGAGTGCTTGTGTTATGTGGCGGATCCTGGCACCAGACAGGCAGCTCACAGTAACCTTCTCCTTGTTCAGTCTAGTGAGTGGGACATCCATGTGCCTGACAATAGAGTCACCTATTACTAGTGTATTGGGTGCGTTATTTAGCCTTAAGGGCTGTGATTGCTTGGCACACTGCCTTTGTGAAGTGTGTGATGCGTGGTTGTTGTTAGAGGGTGGAGGTTGCTTGGATCTCTGCTTTGGAGGTCTCTGCTGCTTTGGCAGATTTTTACTTAGAGCAGAGTATGTTTTTGTGTATTTATGTGTGTTGTTTCCTGGTGCAGTTATGACTGGTCTATGTGGGACTGGTAGTGTGGTGCAAGTGTTTCCCTTCTCTTCCTGACTGACTTTTCCAGTCTTGGGTTGAGAGAGCTTGGCCTCCAGTTTGGCTGTATAGTTGCATCTCTCACATACATTTGTGCTTGTTGGAAGGAGGAGAGGGTTGTCTGTGTACACGAGGCAATTGTACCATTGCCTCAAGATGCCCAGATTCACCAGCTGGACTGGAGAGTACACCTGAAACTGCCCTTTGGACATGCCTGTATGGATAAATGAACTGTTTTATTGATTGTCTGGTAGGGACGAATAGGGAGCCTTGTACTACTGTATAGTAACGGGGGGTGTAGTGCTAGCGTTTATTAGTGCTTCCTGAGAGCTTTGAGCAAGAGCTGAACTTTAAAAGGAAGGTTAGAGTGCTTAAGTAGAGAGTTTGACTAGTTCCAAGGGAAAAATTGAAGAGCAGACTTCATGGAGCCAGGAATAGTTTAACCCTAGCTAACCGGCGCTGCGCAAAACCACGCAAATGCAGGTTTTAAAGCAGGGAGATGAAAGAGATAGAAATTAGCCCAAAATGGCCAATAAACTACTGGTTTCTGGGCTGAGACCACTCCTCCAGGGACAGATAGGCTGCTCAAAGCTCCCCACTCTCACTGGTGAACAGAGAAACATCCTTCTATCCAAGTAAGGATATGGGCAACACAGGAACTTGTACCACAGCCCTGAATTCAGCAGAACCTGAAAACTGGACTAGACTAGCTTAGAAAAGGCAGGAAACAAGAATATTTTTTGTTTTTTTACTTGCACTAAAAACAATTTAAATGCTCAGAACAGGCTAGCGCACTTGAGTGTGTAGCCTACAACAGTTAAACAAATGATTACAACAGAAAAAAACGACTAAATGACTTTAAAAGTGCAATAAAAAAATAGGTACAGTATGCAGCAAAAAAAATAGCTTTTTAGAGCACAGAAAAGCTAGATGATCGCATTTTAGGCGAAATTAGCAGTCACAGGAAAAAATGCAGAGAAAAAATACTTAATCGAAAGTCACTCTTTTGTCACTCTGCTGTTTGTAGGACTCTGCAGGACACCACGAGGAGCTTTGCAGAGTTGTATACAAGCGCAAAACCACGTAAATGCGGGTTTTAAAGCAGGGAGATGAAAGAAATAGAAATTAGCCAATAAACTACTAGTTTCTGGGCTGAGACCACTCCTCCAGGGACAGATAGGTGGCTTAATAGATGAAGCTTGTAGTTCAATCCTTTAGCTGATGTGATGGCTACTAAGAACGCAGTCTTCCATGACAAACTTCAAATCAACTTAGTTGCCGGTTCAAAAGGAGGCGCAACCAGTGCTTGCAAAACCATAGTGAGGACCCATGCCTGAGTGGGATCCTTGATAGATGGGTGAAGAAAAGTGCCTTTAAGAAAGGTCTTGCATAACTTAGATGAGGCCAAAGGAGATGAATTTTCCCAAACATGAAAATTAGAAATGGCTGCTCATTGCACTTGCACAGAAGAAAAAAGTAGCTCAGTTATGAAAAATAGATGCTAGAAAGTCTAAAACAGCAGGGATGGGATTTGTAAAGGGATCCAGCTGATTTCGGTGAGCCCAAATGGAAAATCTCTTCCACTTGCTGTTGTATATTTTCCTGGTGGAAGCTTTATGCGTTGCAGCTAATATTTTTCTAACTGGGAAGAGAGCCTTGGATTTCTAGCCATCACTGGAATTGCAGCAAACAAGCAGTCAATTTCAGGCTAGAGCGATCTGGGTCACAGCGTCCTGAAGGATGAGACAGAAGATCTGGAAAGTGATCCAGAATCCATGGTGGACAAATCCGGTGAGACCAAAGGGAGGGAAACCACACTTGCCAAGGCCAAAAAGGAGCAATGAGGATTACTTTGCACTTCAACCTCTGAGCTTTCTGGAAGAATTTGGGAATGAAAGGAAGAGGAGGGTAAGCATAATGCAGACAACCGGGGGGGGGGGGGGGTCAAGCATGAACTAGAGCATCTCTCTGACTGTCCCTGAGGAGGGATCAGGACAAACAACTTGCTGCATTTGGTGTTGGAAGGAGATGCATTTGGGCATTTGGTGTTGGAAGGAGATGCTAAGAGATCGCAGAAGGTTGACCCCATTTCTGAAAAATCATGTTTGCCACTGAAGGGTTCAGAGACAACTTGTGAGGCATCAGAATGGTCCCGCTAGTATGTTTGACCTACCTGAAATGTGCATTGCCACTAGAAAGCGCATGGAAGAGATTGCCCATTGCCACAACCTCATGGCTTCTCAAATAAAGGGTATGACTTGGTTCCCTCCTGCTTGCTAATGTACCAAACAACTGACATGTCTGTCTGAATAGCAATGGTTCCTGTGGAAAGAGAGGTTTGAAGGGCTAGAAGCACCGTTCTCATCTCTAGGATGTTTATATGCAAATTGGTCTCTATTGGGAACCAGGTGCCTTGCCTTGGACTGTCTGAGCCAGGTAATGCCCCCCTCCCCCAAAGCTGAGAAGCATCGTGGTCACCGTGACTTTCAGGGGAGGAAGGATAAAGGGACTACCTTGTTTGAGAACCTGCGATTTAAGCCACCAGAGAAGAAATTCCTTGCGTACTTGAGATAGTCTGACCAGATAACACAGAGGAGACCACTGGACTGCTAGTGTCCAATGAAGTACTCTCATATGCAGATGAGTTGAAGGAACAAAAGTTATGGTGGCAGCCATGGAGACCAATGCTCTTAAAACAAAATGTGCTGGAGGTGAAGGGATGTCTAGAATCTGTTTGTGTGGAGACCTGTCTGGAGACAGAAGAGCTAAGCAGTGTTTTGTGTCCAGACAGGCTCCTATGAAATCTATCATCTGGACTGGATGGAGATGAGATTTCTTAAGACTGATGGAGATGCCCAAGGTTAAGGCTAGTTGAAATAGGTGGTCTCTGGCCTGGAGGAGTAGAAGGCTGGTGGAAGCAGTGAGGAGCCAATCTTCCAGAAAGAGTAACGCACAGAATTCTTGAAGTCTCAGGTAAGCTGCCATTACTGCCATACATTTGGTGAACATCCTGGGGGCTGTGGTAAGATCAAAGAGGAGTACTCTGAACTAGTAATAATTGGCTCCCAGCTGGAATCAGAAAAACCCTCTGGAGCACCTGCTCACTGTGATGTGATAGTATGCATCCTGACGGTCTACAGAACACATCCAATAGTCCTTCTGCAAGACGGGCAGAATGGACTGAATTGTGACCATTCAGAGCTTTGAAAAGGCAACTGATTTGTTCAGGACTGCAAAATCCAAAATGTGTCTGAGGTCCCCCATTTTCTTGGGCACTAAAAAGCATCTAGAACAGATGACTGATCCAAGCTGGTCTTGGGGGAGAGTCTGGATGACTCTTTTTGCGAGCAGCTTTGAAATTTCTAACACCGCAGCCTCCTTCTGATTGGGTGGAACATCGAGGAGGGTCTTGACTGGAGTGGGATTTTGGAAAAAAGTTATGACATAACCTCTGGATATGATGTTTAACACAAAACACTCTCTTCTGATGGCTTCCGAGGCTGTTGGGTGTACATATAAACGTCCCTTGACTGCCTCCAGAGACCAGCAGTAGGGCAGTCTTTCAGGATTGCTGATTAGGTCTGTATGAGAAAGCATCTCGAGACCCCTGGCTCATCGGACCACCTCTGCCACAAGGGCAGAGTCTGCCATTTGCACCATTTTCCCCTCTGCCTCTGGAGGAAATCTCCCTGCGATTCATTAAAAGAACCACAACTTTTTACCACCACGCTGGTTCCTGGAGAACGACTGTTGAAGGGTAGCAAATCAGATTCCAATGGCAGACTAAGTATTTCCATCCTTCTCACTCTGGGAGAGTGCGTCTCTAACAGCAGGACCAAACAAGGATGATCCACTAAAAAGCGCATTGGTAAATGATGCCTTGAAAGTTTCCATGAAATCACAAAGCCACATCCAGGCATGGTGCCTTACAGCAATGTCTGAAAAGGCTGCCTGTGAGGCACCTTCTGTCGCATGTGAAATTAGCCTCACGGGCTTATTAACTACAGAAAAAAAAAGTGGCCATTCTGGTGGAAAAAAGTACAGTTGTGTACATTTACTATAAATGTAGATGTTCGAGTGAATTCACTGTTACAGTCATCACATTTGGGTTATCTGCTTGCAGTAGCCCTCAGTCGACCTGATTAACAAAGTCTTGGGTCCTGCGTCAGTTGCGGTCTCTTCTTCCATGACGTCAGGTTGTCAGGGGTATAAAACATGCAGCAGATGCTATTACATCAGTTTTTCTTGCCCCAGATGTCAGGTGCCTCCCTAATGGGAAGCAATTAAATATATATAAATATACCAAGATATACCTCCAACAAGAAAGCAAATACACCAAAAAGCTTTTAAGCATAGTAAAGGAAAGTAGAGGTATAGCCAAAAGAAGTTAGGGGGCTGCAGGGAGGGTGAAGTACAGTTGTGTACACTTACCATAAATGTAGATGTTCGAGTGTATTCACTGTTGCAGTCATTACATTTGGGTAATCTGCTGGCAGGTTGCCCTCAGTCGGCCTGATTAACAAGTCTTGGGTCCTGCGTCAGTTGCTGTCTCTTCTTTCATGCCGTCAGGGGTATAAAACATGCAGCCGACGCCATTACATCAGTTTTTCTTGCCCCAGATGTCAGGTGCCCCCCAAATGAGGAGCAAAATACATGCATACATACATATATATATATATATATATATATATATATATATACACATACATACATATATATATATATATATATATATATATATATATATATATATATATATATATATATATATATATAATTAGAAACACAAAAATATACCTCCAAACAAAAGCAAATACACCAAAAAGGCTTTTAAGCATAGTAAAAGAAAGAAGAGATATAGTAAAAGAAAAAAAGGGGGCTAGAGGGGAGGGTAACCAGGACTGCAACAGTAAATACACTCGAATATCTACATTTATGGTAAGTGTACACAACTGTACTATGTTCATCGTGTTTCACTGATGGTCATTACATTTGGGTAGATTCCCAAAGCTAAGGTTGGGAGGATGGATTTATACAGCATTAGGATCAGCTATAAGGCCCTACAAAACAGCAGTGGCAAAGCTAGCTCTGGATTTAGAGAAAATTGGTAAGTGATCGTGCTTGGTGAAAGTATGAACTGAACTCCAGGTAGCAGCTTCTAGAATATCCCTGGTAGGAACACCTCTGAGAAAGGCTGCTGAAGTAGATGCAGCCCTGGTGGAATGAGATCTGATCCCGTGGGGGAGAGGTTTTCCATGGTGCTTATAACAGAAATGAATACAATGGCGTATCCACTTAGAAACGGTTTGCTTTGAAATAGTCTTCCCCTCTGCCACTGCAGCAAATGCTACCAGCAGTTGTTCAGATTTTCTTCGAGATTTAGTCCTGTCCAAGTAGAATCTAAGTTGTCTGTGTACATCCAATGAATGCAGAATCCGCTCTCCCTTGCTCTGTGGATTGGGAAAGAAAGTTGGCAAATGAATGGACTAGTTAAGAGCCACACTGGATACCACCCTTGGGCATGAAGGATGGATTGGTCCTGAGTGACACCCTGTTCGCATGAAAGATGATGAAAGGCTCCACTGCCATAAGGGCCTGTAATTCAGATATCCTTCTAGCTGAAGTGATTGCTAAAAGGAAGACGGTTTTCCAGGAAAAAAAAATTAAGTCTGCAGTTGCAGCTGGCTCGAAAGGAGGTAGTGAGTTTCTTCAATACAAAGTTAAGGTCCCAGGCAGGGGTTGGTGCTCTCCTGGGTGGTCTCAAGTTTTTGTCCCCTCTGAGATACTACTTTAGAAGAGGATGAGAGAAGAGAGGGGGGGTCTGTGTTGTAATGAGCCGAAATGGCTGAGGCATGGATTTTTATGGAAGAAAAAGACAGGCCCTTATGAAGCATCTCAGTTAAATATTTGCAAAATCTGAGGTAAATTGGGCACTGCTGTGCTCATCCCTTGAGATCGATTCCAGGCACAGAATCTTCCATTTGTCAGCATAAGATTTTCTAGTACTAGGTCTTCTTGCCTCCAAAATGACATCCATCACCAGTTTGCTGACGGATGCTAAGGGTGAATTTAAGTGATTAGCCAAGCTGCAAGATTCAATGTTTGGAGCTGAGGGTGCAGAATTTGGTTCTCCTGCTGAGACAGTAAGGAAGGTGTCCGAGGCAGGTGCCATGGAGAAATGTGCGACACACTGCGCAGGAGTGGGCATCAGTGTTGGCAAGGCCAGTCTGGAGCAATTAAAATAATTTTTGGTTTGTCCTGTTTGACTTTTAGTAGAACTTTGGAGTGCAAAGGCAGAGGGGGAAAGGCATAGACTGATAGGTTTTTCCAGCTGAAGGACAGAGCATCCACTTTCCAGGCTTTTTTGTGGTGAGTTCTTGTGCAAAATTTGTCCAACTGGTAGTTCTGGGGTGAGGCAAAAAGATCTATGTCTGGGCTCCCTCATTTGCGTGTCAACATGTTGAAAATCCATGTTTCCAGTTTCCATTCGTGAGGGTCCATGAGATTTCTGCTTAGTTCTTAGTTCTGCTAGTGGGGTCACCCAGGATGTAGATAGGCCAGGCATGAATGCCTCCAAAAACAATGACTTCTCAGAGGAAGGGGGTTGGAAAGAACAGCAACTCTTTTGCTTCAGAATTTCTAAGATATCCCTAAAGGAGATATCGTTGAGTGGAGATCAGAAGGACCCTTCCCCCTCATCAAAGTCAGTGTCCTCTGTCAAAGACTACATAGGGAAGTCTAAGTGCTTCCTCTTGCACAGTCACTTCAGAGGGACCTCCTCCTTGGAGTACTCGGGAGAGGACTCAGAAGACACTGGAACCCCCTGCTGAGGGGTAATCTGGAGGCTCACCAAGAGGGGCTCACCATGGACAGGATGGATGGGAGCAAAGCCTTGATCTGCAGGCGGTTGGATAGGACCTGGAGAAGAGAGACCACATCTCGCAGTATGGAGAAAGACCTCTGCCTCCTGGAAGGCAGACATCGTCTAGAGGGTCTGACCTCCCACCCCAGGAGGCGAAGATGCCAAGAGAGAGAAGGATGAGGCCACCCTGGATTCGACACCTCCAGAAGGCACCAGCCCCAAACTACTGAAGGCCGTGGCCCCCAGGAAGGGGATGACTCCAAAAAGATTGGGGCAGACACCAGCCCAGTGGACCCGGCCCTGATATCTCTGGTCCGGTACCTGCTCCAAAGGTATCAGAGCTGAGCTGGTCTGGGACACTGCTGGACACGAAGAAAGACATTCTGCACTCCAACAACGGTACACTCAGGAAGGCCAAGCCCTGCAACTCTTAAGCAGAGAATCGGATTGGAGGTTGTGGTATCGGGGTTGGTATTCTCATGGATTCAGCACAGATCAAAGAAGGCAAGATCCCCAGCTGGATCTGGGGATTGAGACAATTCTGCATCATCCTTTCCATCAGAGTGGGACAGCAGAGAGGATCTAGAGAAGACAGAGGAATGTGTGGACCTTACCGGAGATGGGCTGGTCTGGATGGTCAGGACAGGGGAGGGAGATTTACTCCAACGAGGTATATGGTTTGGGACTTCCGATCTGGGCGTGTCTGACCCGGAGTCTGCTTCAGAGACGGAGCTGTGGTTCCAAATTACCTCCACAGGATCCGACAGACTGCTTGGATCCGAAGGCTGAAGATTCGACAGAGGAAGTCTTGCCCAGCGCCAGCTCTACTGGATCCGAAGAACCTGTCCAATCTGGAGAGAAGTGGGAACAGGAGGGTTCATAAGATGATGGTTCCAACAGTTTCCTGCGCTTCTCAGGAACAGAAGTCTTGGTCCCCTGGGTAGCTCAGGGGGAACTCTTCTTAGGGATAGGCATCTGAGCTCCAGAGGACAAGAGAGGGCCTCTCAAGATCAGCTTGTTTTGCCGATCAGCAAAGGCTCAGGGATTTAAGGCTGAGCAGATATTGCACGGAACCTCCAAATACCCCGGCCAACACACACCTCTTGTGGGCAGCAGATTGGGGAATCTTATGCCCACAAAAAGCACACCTTTTAAAACCAGAGGGTTTGTCCGACATGTTGAAAAGAAAAATGCACACAAGCACACACAGAACTCACATACACACCAACACTATACTAATAAACTAACAACCTAAAGATACAGGGAACTTTTTTTTTTGTTCGTTTTTTTGGAATAAAAAAAAGGAAGCAAAAAGAGAACGGCAGAAGGCTGGAAAAACCATAAAGTACAGTTTTGTACCTACCATAAATGTAGATGTTCGAGGATCCACATTGCTGCAGTCCTAACTATTTGGGTGATCAACGGTCATTGTCGTCGGGCCAACCACAGTATATGGGCGGGCGCCAGGGCGCGCGGCAGCGACGCCGATACGTCGTCAGATTGCTAATCCGCATCTTTTTGCTCCACCCAGTCTTTTTCTGCCCCCAGATGTCAGAAGACCATAGGCCCCAGTCCAGTCGGCCCCCTAATACCAAAGTATATTGACGCCGGTCAGGGCGTCATTAGACTGATCCAGTACGCCAGGGTACTAATGCAATGCGCCGACGCCATATCATATCCTCAGTCTTTTCTTGCCCCAGATGTCAAGAGACCTAAAAAGACAAGGCCCAAGGCCCAATACCTGCACCAAATATGTACAATATATACAAAATATCAGCATATAACCTCACCTACACAACCACCCCTAAACACAGAGGGAAGGAGGAGGTTGACTGCAGCAATGTGGATCCTCGAACATCTACATTTATGGTAGGTACAAAACTGTACTATGTTCTTCGTTCCACATTGCTGCAGTCCTAACTATTGGGTAGAATCCCAAAGCAGAGGTAAGGGAGGCTGGCAAATCATAAAGAAGCAGGAGCTGACAACATGCCTTGCAAAATAGCTGTGGCAAAACCAGCCCTAGACTTAGAGTAGAGAGGAAGGTGATAATGCTTAGAGAAAGTATGCACTGAACTCCAAGTAGCTGCCTCCAAAATATCCTTAGTTGCCACCCCTTAGAAATGCTGTTGAAGTGGCAGTAGCCCTAGTGGAGTGAGGCCTAATCCCAGCTGGAATCTCCTTGCCATGATGGGAATAACAAAATGCAATGCAAAACCCAATCCACCTAGAAATAGTTTGTTTTGACACAGGCTTGCCCTGAACTCAAAGCAAAAGAAACAAACAACTGCTGAGACTGCCTAAAATCCTTAGTCCTGCTTAAATAATAACGCAATTGCCTGTGTACATCTAAAGTGTGCAAAATCTTTTCCCTTTATTTTGGGGTCTGCATAAAAAGTAGGCAAATGAATAGTTTGGTTTAAAGCCACACTAGAAACCACCTTAGGCATAAAGGAAGGATTAGTGCGTAATGATACCCTATCCTTATGGAAAATCAAAAGGGCTCTACTGCCATAAGGGCCTGCAACTCAGACACCCTTCTTGCAGAAGTAATAGCCAACAGAAAAGCAGTCTTCCATGACAAGTATTTCAATTCAGCAGTAGCTGCAGGCTCAAAAGGTTGTAGAGTAAGTTTTTCCAACACAAAATTGAGATCCCAAGCAGGAGTAGGAGCTCACGTGGGGGTCTTATATTCTTTGCCCCTCTAAGAAACTGCTTGAACAAAGGATGCGAAAACAATGGTGGGTCACAATCATAGTGAGCTGAAATTGCTGCAGCATGAATCTTAATGGAAGAGAAGGACAAACCTTTGTCCAATAACTCAGTAAGATATTGAAGAGCCACACTCAAATTAGGCTCAGAAATCTCCAAATTCTTTGCTGTACTCCAAAATAAAAATCTCTTCCATTTTTCATCGTACACTTTCCTTGTACTAGGTCTTCTAGCTTCCATAATCACATTTAAAACTTGTTGAGGAAGTTGAGACCTGCTGTGTTTCAACACAGAATATGCCAGGCTGTTAGATGAAGAGAGTGGAGCTTGACATTGAGCAGATGACCGTCCTTCTGAGATAACAGATGTGGAATCAAAGGTAAAGGCCATGGAGGCTTCCTTACCAGACTCCTTAGTAGTGGGTACCAGTGTTGCCGAGGCCAATCTGGAGCTATTAAAATCATCCTTGGCTTGTCTTGTCTGACCTTTAAGAGCACCTTTGGAAGAAGAGGCAGAGGTGGAAAGGCATACACATGAAGATTTTTCCAACTGAAAGAAAGAGCATCCACTTTCCAAGCTGTGTGATGAAACCCCTTTGTGCAAAACTTTGGCAGCTGGTGGTTTAGTGGAGAAGCGAACAGATCTATGTCTGGAGTTCCCCATGACACTGTCAATTTCTGAAATACATGAAGATCCAGTTTCCACTCGTGGGGATCCATGATTTGTCTGCTTAACACATCTGCTAAGGAGTTCTGTGCTCCCGGCAGAAACCTTGCCTGAAGAGTTAGTTGCAAGCTGAGCGCAGTCTCCCATAAAATCATTGCTTGCCTGCATAGAGGATAAGAATGTGTTCCCCCTTGTTTGTTGATGTACCACATGACAGTTGTGTTGTCTGTTAGAATCAACACCTGCCCTGGAAGAACTCCTTGAAAGCTATTAATGCAAACTGGACTGCTAACATCTCCTTCATGTTGATATGTAGATGCTGTAGTCTGGCAGGCCACTTGTCTTGTATCCACTTTCCATTTAGATGAGCTCCCCAAGCAATGTCCGAGGCATCTGTCGTTGAAATCTGACTCGCCTCTGGCCGGGTCACAGAGAGTCCCTTGTTTAGGTGATATTCCTGAGCCCACCACAAAAATTCTTTTTGAAGGCAAGGTATTATTTGAATGACAGTGTCCAAATCCTGGCAGTGCTGTGTCCATACGTTTTTGAGATACCATTGCAGCTTCCTCATATGCAGTTTGGCATTGGGAAGCACCAGAATACAAGATGCCATGAACCCTAATGCTTGAAGGACTGTCCTTGCAGTCAGCACGGACTGATGAGATAGTTGATGGAAGTAAAGGGATAGACTCTTTTGTTTGTCCGGGGTTAAAAGGCCATCTGGGCTGCTGTATTCAGTCTCACACCCAGAAAGCACATGTCTTGAGAGGGTACTAGACTGGACTTTATTTCGTTCACAGAATACCCTAGGCATCTTAGCACTGCTATAACATATTCCAGATGCTGTAGAAGGTCTTCCTTTTCTTGAGCCAGAATCAGGCAATCGTCCAAGTAAGGATAGATTTGAATTCCTTGTAGCCTGAAGTAAGCTATCACTGGAGCCAGAACCTTTGTGAATACTCTGGGCGCAGTAGATAAGCCAAAGGGCAATGCAGAGAACTGATAATGAGAATTTCCAGCTAAACGCAGATACTTCCTGCAACTTAGTCTTATAGGCACATGAAGGTAAGCTTCCTTGAGATCTAAAGTTACCATCCAGTGATCTTTGCCCAGCAGAGGTAAAAGCTGTTGTAACGTCAACATCTTGAACTTTGGAATGTCCAGATAAGTGTTGAGGATAGATAAATCCAAAATTGGTCTCCACGTGTTCCCCTTCTTTGGTACTAGGAACAGGCGAGAATAAAATCCTAGGCCCCTTTCTGATACAGGGACTGGCTGAATGGCCCCTATTTGGAGTAACAGAGAAATTTGCTTGTGAGCCTCTGTCCGTTGTGGAGGAGGAACGTCTGGCATGCCTTTGAAAGGGGGCAATGTATGGAAATAAAACCTGTAACCGTGGTGAATGATATCCAACACCCATCTGTCTTGAGTAATTAAATCCCAATTTTCTTTGAAAAGAGACAGTCTTCCTCCCAAAGGAGCTGCCAGACGAGAATCTACTGGCAGCTGAAAAGGCAGGTCATTGGGTCTGTTTACGAAAGGACTGACCCCTGCCCTCACCAGAAGTCTGAGCAGGTGAACTCCCTGTTCTAGGCCTAAAAGAACCTTGAGCTCTGCCCCTACCACGCCTAGACCTACCCCTAGACTGGGAATCATAAGCAGGATATGTCCATCCCTTAGTAGGCCAATTTCTACTAAACTTCGGTGGCTGCACCTGCAAAACATCTTTAACAGTTTGCATAGACTTAGCTTTGTCCTCCATTTTCTTTAAAACTGCTTCCACAGGTGAACCAAACAACACATCAGACTGTAAAGGAGCATCCAAAATCCTTGTCTTAACATGCTCAGCTAAATTCTGATCCCTCAACCAGGCATGCCTGCGAAGAACAGAACTAGTGGCAGCCACCCTCGAGGAGGCCTGTACAGCATCAAAACCACATTGCAAAGAATGCTTACCCACTTGTTCAGACACATGAACTAAATCCAGCAACTCTTTACACTCAATACCTTCCGCCAAAGCATCCACCTTAGATTTCAATTGTGAAAGGAGATAATTTTGATATTTTAGCATGTGAAACTGACAATTCAACGCCCTCATGGCTAAAGTGGAAGAAGTATACACTTTCTTTCCCCATCTATCCAAAGCCCTTGCCTCTTTATCAGTGGGAACAGGGTTTTTAGCAACAGAGGCCTTAACACCTTTAGGTCCCTGAGAAACAGTTTCCGGGTCTGCCCTAGGACTCTTAAAAAGATACTTATGAGCTTCAGGCACCCTATAGTACCTATCAGGTTTAACAGGAGCAGGAGGCAAAGAATCAGGATTCAGGGAAGCCTCTGCAAAAACATCTTCCACCACATTCAACACAGGAGGTATAGCTAAGGGCCTATGCTGGGGTAAAAGCAAGAATTCCCTAAGCCTTTTCCTGGAATCAGAGTAATCCTGGCCTTCCCATTTAAAGTGTTCCCTCATGGAATGCAGAGTCTCTGAAAATGAGAAATCCTCAGGAGGAGAAGCTGTAGGAGTGGAATCATCCACATCAGAATCAGAATAAGGAGGATACTCTTGCAAATCTTCCGCAGAAGACTCAGAAGCCTCTGAACACTGTTCAAAACTCTCAAACTCAGGTTCCACCCTAGGCCTCTTATCAGGAGGGGCATAGAACCTCTAATCATAGTAATCAAATCTTCTGCCATTTTAAGCATATGTTTCTTAGGCACAGAACCTGAAGTGCTAGGAGAAGCCCCCACTGAAGCTAAACTTGGCCGACCTCTCAAAGAAGTTTTGGAAACAGAAGGAGAGGCTCTAACTACCTTGGGAAGAGAGGGAAGAACAGTTACCTGAGAAGCCCCTTCAGCCTGGCCTACCTCCTGAGAAGGCACATCCTGTAACAGTAAAGTCTCTGCCTGTGACTCCAAAGAAACTCCTGGCAAAACCTCTGGCTCCACTGAGCCTTCTAAAGAACCGACGTCTGGGACTGCCGGTTCATCCACCCTAGGCTTTGCTGTTTTGTCCTTGCGCGTTTTGGACGAAGCGGGCGTCGGAGCATCCGACGGCATTTTATAATTGCAACGCTTACCAAACACTAACCTGGCACAGTCTAACCTTCTGTTAATAGTGCGTTTGTTAAATCTAGCACAAGAGCGCATCCAACAACGTCGTGCTCAGGCCCTAAACAAGGTATACACAAGGTATGGTAATCCCTATGAGGTATCTGTTTCCCACAAGAAATACAGTTATTCACTTTTTCTGACATCCGGTTAAATACTGAGGCAAGAAAACCAAAATGTTCCCCAACGGGGTACTTAGCCAACTTTGATTCGGTCTGAAACTCCGACTTCAGAAAATTTCAGAACGCCAACCTGCACTCGCAAAACTGCTTCTGCATCGGACCATGCGGCAAAAAAGACTGAGGATATGACGTCGGTCATGCGCATTAGTACCCTGACGTACTGACGTCAGTCTAATGCGCCCTGACCGACGTCAGCCATATACTTTGGTATTCGGGCCGACTGGACAGCGGACTACCCCAATAGTTAGGACTGCAGCAATGTGGAACGAAGAACATCACCAGCGACAAACTCCAAAACAGGAGATGGCTACCTAAGAAGGGAGGGGAGGTACTGCTAACACAGACAAAATACACCTAAAAAAAACACTTAGAAGTAAGGAAAGGCTAGTAATAGAATAAAATTAAATGGAAAAACCACTTGGCTGAAATGGAGGCTTGGAATAGAGTCTGTGCTGGAAGGCGGCAAACAAGATCTGGGGGGGTTAAAGAGGAATGAGACATTATGGGACAGGAAGGAATTTGAGGCTTAGATCATATTTCTGGAAAAATAAAAAGCCAAGAGTCGGATCAGAGGATGGATCCGAAGAATAATTCATGATGCATAATGAAATGGACATCAGATGTTCTTTACAATGGTTGAGTTCATTCGATTGTGGTTCTTAAAAAAGTACAGTTTTGTACCTACCATAAATGTAGATGTTCGAAGATCCACATTGCTGCAGTCCTTACACTTGGGGTATAGCGCTGTCCTTGGTCGGCCCGAATACCAAAGTATATGGCTGACGCCGGTCATGGCGCATTAAACTGACGCCAGGACGTCAGGGTATAAATGCGCATGACCGACGTCATATCCTCAGTCTTTTCTTGCCCCAGATGTCAGAAGACCCTAAACAGGGTGAAATCAAAAAATTACCAAACACTAAACACCCCCACACCCAAACTATGTACAACTTCTAACAATTGTCTAATAAAGTACTAACCTAACCACACAACCACCCCTAAACACAGAGGGACGGAGGGGAGTAAATTGGACTGCAGCAATGTGGATCTTCGAACATCTACATTTATGGTAGGTACAAAACTGTACTATGTTCTTCATCTCACATTGCTGCAGTCCTTACACTTGGGTAGATTCCCAAAGCAGAGGTAAGGGAGGATGGCAAATCAAATAGAAGCAGGAGCTGTCAAAATGCCCTGTAGAATAGCAGTGGCAAACCCAGCCCTAGATTTAGAGAAGAGAGGAAGGTGGTAGTGCTTAGAGAAAGTATGTACTGAACTCCAAGTAGCTGCCTCCAAAATGTCCTTCGTTGACACTCCCCTTAGAAAGGCTGTAGAGGTGGCAGTAGCCCTAGTGGAATGAGGTCTGATCCCTGTTGGGATCTGCTTGCCATGCTGAGAATAACAAAAAGAAATGCAAAATCCAATCCATTTAGAAAGAGTTTGCTTTGACACAGGCTTGCCCTGAGTACCTAAAGCAAAAGAAACAAACAACTGTTGCGACTGCCTGAAACCCTTAGTCCTATCTAAGTAGTAGCGTAACTGTCTGTGCACGTCCAAAGTATGCAAGATCTTTTCCCCCTTGTTTTGGGGGTCTGCATAAAAGGTAGGTAAATGAATAGACTGGTTTAAAGACACACTTGAGACCACCTTAGGCATAAAGGAAGGGTTAGTGTAAGATACCCTATCCTTATGGAAGATCAAGAAAGGCTCAACAGCCATAAGGGCCTGCAATTCAGAAACCCTTCTTGCAGAGGTAATGGCCAACAAAAAAGCAGTCTTCCATGACAAATATTTTAACTCAGCCGTAGCTGCAGGCTCAAAAGGTGGCAGAGTGAGCTTTTTCAACACATAATTGAGGTCCCAAGCTGGAGTAGGAGCTCTTCGTGGAGGTCTTATGTTCTTTGCCCCTCTGAGGAATTGCTTGAACAAGGAATGAGAAAACAAAGGTGGATCACAGTCATAGTGAGCTGAAATTGCTGCAGCATGAATTTTAATGGAAGAGAAGGACAAACCCTTGTCCAATAGTTCAGTAAGATATAGAAGAGCCACACTTAAATCAGGCTCAGAAACATCCATACCCCTTGCTGCACTCCAAAGCAAAAATCTCTTCCACTTGTCCGCATATACACTTTCCTTGTACTAGGTCTCCTAGCTTCCATAATCACATTCAAAACTTGTTGAGGAAGTTGAGCCCTGCTATGAGCTAAAACAGAATATGCCATGCTGTGAGATGAAGAGAGTGAAGCTTGACATTGAGTAAATGACCGTCCTTTTGAGACAACAGTTGAGGAATCAAAGGCAGGGGCCACGGTGGTTTCCTTATTAAATTTCTCAGTAGTGGGTACCAATGCTGTCGGGGCCAATCTGGAGCTATCAGGATCATTCTTGGTTTGTCCTGGCTTACCTTTAGCAGAACCTTTAGAAGTAGAGGAAGTGGTGGAAAGGCGTATACATGAAGGTTTTCCAACTGAAAGAAAGAGCATCCGTTTTCCAAGCTGCCTGGTGTATCCTTTTGTGCAAAACTTTGGCAGCTGGTGGTTTAGAGGAGAAGCGAACAGATCTATGTCTGGTGTTCCCCATGACACTGTTAATTGCTGAAATACCTGAGGATCCAGTTTCCACTGTGGGGATCCATGATTTGCCTGCTTAACACATCTGCTAAGGAGTTCTGCACCCCGGCAGAAACCTTGCCTGAAAGATCCAGTTGTAGACGGAGAGCCGTTTCCCATAGAATCATTGCTTGTCTGCATAGAGGGTAAGAATGTGTACCCCCTTGCTTGTTGATGTACCACATGACAGTTGTGTTGTCTGTTAGAATCAACACCTGTCCCGGAAGAAGTAATTCCTTGAAAGCTGTTAATGCAAACTGGACTGCTAACATCTCCTTTAGGTTGATATGTAGATGCTGTAGTCTGGCAGGCCACTTGTCCTGTATCCATTTTCCATTGAGATGAGCCCCCCAAGCTTTGTCTGAGGCATCTGTTGTTAGAATCTGACTTGCCTCCGGCCGGGTCACAGAAAGTCCCTTGTTTAGGTGACATTGCTGAGCCCACCACAAGAATTCCTTTTGGATGCAAGGTATTATTGGAATGACAGTGTCCAGATCGTGGCAGTGCTGTGTCCATAGATTCTTGAGATACCATTGTAGCTTCCTCATATGCAGTTTGGCATTGGGAAGCACCAGAATACAAGATGCCATGAACCCTAAGGCTTGAAGGACTGTCCTTGCAGTCAGCCCGGACTGATGTGATAGTTGTTGGAAGTAAAGGAAAGATTCTTTGTTTGTCCGGGGTTAAGAAGGCCATCTGGGCTGCTGTATTCAGTCTCACACCCAGAAAGCACATGTCCTGAGAGGGTACTAGACTGGACTTTGTTTCGTTCACAGAATACCCTAGGCATCTTAGCACTGTTATCACATACTTTAAATGCTGTAGAAGTTCGGTCCTTGCCCTGAGCCAGAATCAGGCAATCGTCCAAATAAGGGTAGATCTGTATTCCTTTCCGCCTGAAGAAAGCTATCACTGGAGCCAGGACCTTTGTGAATACTCTGGGTGCAGTGGATAAGCCAAAGGGCAATGCAGAGAATTGATAGTGTGAATCTCCAGCTCGAAAACGCAGATACTTCCTGCAGCCTAGAGTGATTGGGACATGAAGGTAAGCCTCTTGGAGATCCAAAGTTACCATCCAGTGATCCTTGCTCAGGAGGGTAAAAGCTGTTGCAATGTCAGCATCTTGAACTTGGGGATGTCCAGAAAGGTGTTGAGGATAGACAAATCCAGAATTGGTCTCCACGTGTTCCCCTTTTTTGGTACTAGGAATAGGCGAGAGTAAAATCCTAGGCCCCTTTCTGCCATAGGCACGCGTTGTATGGCCCCTATCTGTGTCAATATGGATATTTGTCTGTGAGCTTCCAATTTGTGTTGGGGCGGAATATCTGGCATGCCCTTGAACGGTGGTAAGGTATGGAAATAAAACCTGTAACCGTGGTGAATGATATCCAATACCCATCTGTCTTGGGTAATTAAACTCCAGTTCTCTTTGAAAAGTGTCAGTCTTCCTCCTAAAGGTGCTGCGAGACGTGAAGGTTCTGGCAGTTGAAAAGGTAGGTCATTGGGTCTGTTCACGAAAGGGCTGACCCCTGCCCTCCCCTGAAGACTGTGCAGGTGAGCCCCTGTCCTGGATCTAAAGGAACCTGAGCTCTGCCCCTACGCCTAGACCTACCCCTAGACTGGGAATCATAAGAAGGGTATGTCCACGCCTTGCTTGGCCAGTTTCTGCTAAACTTTGGTGGTTGAACCTGTAAAAACTCTTTAACAGGCTGCATAGATTTAGCTTTGTCCTCCATTTTCTTTACCACTGCTTCAACAGGCTAACCAAACAACACATCAGATTGTAAAGGGCATCCAAGATCTTTGACTTAACATGCTCAGCTAAATTCTGATCCCGTAACCAGGCGTGCCTGCGAAGGACAGTACCAGTGGCAGCCACCCTGGAAGAGGCCTGTACAGCATCAAAACCACATTGTAAGGAATGCTTACCCACCTGTTCAGACACATGTACCAGATCTTGTAACTCCTTACATTCAATACCTTCTGCCAGAGCATCTACCTTAGACTTTAACTGTGAAAGGAGATAGATTTGATATCTCAGCATGTGGAATTGACAATTTAAAGCCCTCATGGCTAAAGCTGAAGAAGTATACACTTTCTTACCCCATCTGTCTAAAGCTCTTGCTTCTTTGTCCTGCGGAACTGGATTTTTAGCCACAGAAGCCTTAACCCCTTTAGGCCCCTGAGTAACTGTCTCTGGATCTGCCCTAGGGCTTTTAAAAAGATACTTGTGAGCTTCAGGCACCCTATAGTATCTGTCCGGTTTAACAGGAGCGGGAGGTAAAGAATCAGGGTTAAGGGAAGCCTCTGCAAAACATCTTCCACCACAGAAAGAACAGGGGGTATAGCTAAAGGCCTATGCTGAGGTAAAAACAAAAATTCCCTAAGTCTTTTCCTGGAATCAGAGAAATCCTGACCTTCCCATTTAAAATGCTCCCTCATGGCATGGAGAGTCTCTGAGAATGAAAAATCCTCAGGAGGAGAAGCAGAAGGGTGGAGTCATCCACATCAGAATCAGAATAATGAGAAAACTCCTGTAAATCCTCAGCCGAAGACTCAGAAATATCAGAATCCTGTTCAAAATTCCCAAATTCAGGATCCACCCTAGGCCTTTTGTCAGGAGGGGGCATAGAACCCCTAATCATAGTAATTAAATCTTCAGCCATCTTAAGCATATGTCTCTTGGGCACAGGGCCTGAAGTACTAGGAGGAGCACCTGCTACAGCTGAAGCTGGCCTACTCTTGGAAGAAGCCTTTGTAACAGTAGGGGAAGGCCTAACCACCTTAGGCAGAGAGGGGAGAACAGCTACCTGAGAAGCCCCTTCAGCCTGGCCTACCTCCTGTGAAGACACATCCTGTAACAACAAAGTCTCCCCCTGGGACTCTAGGAAACTTCTGTTTGGGCCTCTGGCACAACCGTGCCTCTAAAGAACCGACGTCCAGGTCGGGTGGTGCCTCTAACCTAGGCCTAGGTGTTTTGTCCTTGCGCTTCGAGGTAGCGGGCGCGGAGCATCCGACGGCATTTTGTAATTGCACCGCTTCGAAGACTAACCTAGCGCAGTCAAATCTCCTCTTTATGGTACGCTTTGTTAAATCTAGCGCAAGAGGAACACCCAACAACGTCGTGCTCAGGCCCTAAACACGGTATACACAAGCTGTGGTAGTCCCTATGTGGTATCTGTTTCCGCAAGAAATACAGTTATTTACTTTTTCTGACATCCGGTAAAAATACTGAGGCAAGAAAAAACCAAAATATTCCCCAACGGGGTACTTAGCCAACTTGGATTCGGTCTGAAACTCCGGTTTCGGAAAATCTCAGGACGCCAACCTGCACTCGCAAATTTGCTTCTGCATCGGACCACGCGGCAAAAAAGACTGAGGATATGACGTCGGTCATGCGCATTTATACCCTGACGTCCTGGCGTCAGTTTAATGCGCCATGACCGGCGTCAGCCATATACTTTGGTATTCGGGCCGACCAAGGACAGCGCTATACCCCAAGTGTAAGGACTGCAGCAATGTGAGATGAAGAACATCTGGATTTTATAAGCCATAATAAACACAGTATATATTAATTTTGTAATATTTTCTTATGATCTCAGCAACTATTCAAGCAACACACACAGCCACCAGCATTTTCTTTTTATTTTAAACCACCTTTATTAAATTCTCACTTAAAACATAAACGCAACAGAAAAGAAAATAAACCATATTAGCATTGTTTCCATTTATATATATGTTATGCATCACATACATTTTCTTTTTTTTTCCCATTTATCCATCCAGCATTACAACTACTGAATTCCTGCCTTCCCTTAAACCTCACTCCTTCTGAACATTATTCTGCATGTATTGTTCCCACAATTTCCATTTATTTGTATTTAATTTGCTCCTTCCCTTTTCTAAAGCTCCCTCTTCCAGATCCTGCATCTCCTTTATAATATTTAACATTTCAAAGACAGTTGGTTTAGACCGATTTCCAGTTTCTAGTAATCGCTTTTAAGGCAGACAACAGAATCAAACCCAAGGCCTTACTATGTCCTAGAAATTCAGAATCTGTGCCTCAGCTCAAAATAAAAATAAAAATCACATCCTTAGTTACTGACATTTGTTCACTCAATATTTCTGAGAGAGTACTCTCTAGGGAAGTTTTCAAATCTGCCAACTCATTTATTTGCCATATACCCAAGGAAAAATTATATGAAGTCTGCTTGGGGTATAAAAAATACCTATGCGAACACTTCCAAAGATCCTAAATCTTCAGGATTTTGTTGCAGACTTGGGAGTCATACAGACACATCCTTCCATTGTTTTCTGGTAAATTGCTTTTCCAGTTTCCCAATCTTTTCCACACTGTTCTGATTGATATATGCCCTAATAACAGCAGCTTCTGTTCTGGCTTCAGAGAGCAATCCCTGGTAGGGGAAGGCAAATCTCTAGTTTGCAGTCCAAGCATCTTCTTTTCTTGGCGTCATCCCACTATATTTCATTTCCCACTCTAGTTATTTGCTCCCCAATACATTGGACCCTTTCCCAGTTTTCTCCAGTAAAGTTCCAGCACCTCTTGCTTATTTTCTGTAGCCATACTTGCAGTCATCCCTACTGGTTAAATCTCCTTTTTCCATTCTCGTTTTGGCTTAGTTCTTATATTCATAAAAGTAGAAAAATGTCTTCCAACATTCTTTTGTGGTTGTTACCATTCTCCTTAAGGATCTGCATCCAAAATCCAACTCTCTGTTTCTTGAACTCCGCCCATGCTTCATCATCCCATTTTAAATTATAACTACCTGTTTGTGTTATGCATATGGGCATTAACGGTATCGCTCCAAAATGTACTTTCAAATTAGGTAATGCTCAACCACTTTGATAGGAAGGATCAACTTATTCCATTTAATTAATCTTCCCATCAAAGATTAATTAACAGAGTTGAAGGAATTTTTATCCACACTTCTCTAGTTGACAAACATATCCCTGACCCGCATATAAAATTAAAGGGACTAAAATATTTTCAGTTTGAAAACTCTTGTTTATAGATATGGATAGTAAGATACGGTTTCTTGGTTTTTGTATTTTTTTTTTACTTTCTTCCCACATATATCCTTAGCTGCCACAACAGAAGCCTTTTTAATCCACACTCCTAAATACTTCATCTCATCATCGTGTCCTCATAATTATGGGTACTGCTGAACCAATTTATGTGCAAATACATAATTTATGGCTATACCCTTTGTTTTACCTTCATTAATTTTACATTACAAAAAGACTTAATTGTTTCAACATGTTCTACAAAACACTGAGATAACTGTATTTTATATAGTACACATCATGGACAGAAGCAGGTTAAAAAATAAAAGATAGCTGGGTGCATAAGTCCCAGGATAAACAAGTGCCCAATCCTGGTAAGCACACTGATGCCAAGACCGGAAAAAAAATGACAGTGTAGAATCCTCAAGATGCAGAAACACTCCTAAAATGGGGCTAAGCTAGGCTCAAGGAGGATGCCCCCCCCCTGTTGTTCAAGGAAGTAATAGTTCACAAAAACTGATAAGTCAAAAAAAAAGCCATAAAGGTAATAACAGTGGACTACTAAGGATAAGAAGGAAATAATGTATTGTTACTATCATGCAAGAAGCCCAAAATTTCTGGACAGAAAATGTACAAAAAATTGAGAGAAATTAGAGGAAAGAAAAATACCTGCACCAAAAAAAAAAAAAAACTATCAAAAGCCTTAAATGCAAATTTGTATTTATTACTACAGCAGATTTATGAAAAACATTATACAGATCAAGAAACCTTGGGCCGTTTGAAAAATAAGCAACCGAGGAAGTGCGAAAATGTAAAGAACAAAATCCAGAGATTTTTGAAAGTATAAAAAAGAAATATGGACACAGGAAAGAAAGATCTGCTATGGTGCAATATTTATGCAAAGGAGAAAGCCAAATTAATCAATACAAAAAAGCAGCCCCAAAGACATTCAAAGAAAAATACAGGCAAAATCGTCCAGATATGAAAAATTTCACAATACAAAAAGTAAGATCACAAAGAGTGAATGCAGAACAGAAGATTAGTAAAGTAGAAGTTAAAAATAGACGCTGAAGTTATGGAATGCTTGTGAAGTGAAGAATTTACCATAGAAAAGTCTAACACACATTATATTACAGCATGATGGAACAAGCACCCGGGTAAGGAGGAAAAGGAGACATCTGAAGAAGAAATATGGACATGGGAAAGAAAAAGATTTAATATGGTGCCATACTTATGCAAAGGAGAAAGCAAAAAAAATACAAAAAGAGCAGCACTAAAGATATTTGAAGAGCAATACAGGCAAAGGCATCCAGATATGGAAAATTTTACAATACAAAAAAATAAGAAAACAGAGGAAAAGTAGAAAAGACAATTAGTAATGCAGAACTTAAAGAAATAGATACTGAGTTATGCATTACCAGTGAAATGAAGGATTTAGTGTAGAAAATCTAACTCTGAAAACATCACAGCATGACAGAGCAACAGATACCAAAATTAAGGAGATACCAGTGGCGCAGGAAACAGCTGATCAGTTGCCATATGAAGATACTTTTGTACTGGTTTCCTATGGAAGGCTACAAAGTTCAGTTGGAGTTGCACAAGGAAAGGAACAGGAAACTGGGGTAACTCTGACGCAGTCAATGTTGTTGTGGAGGGATAGCCCAGTGAACTGATAAAAGTCTTACCACAAAATCACATGGCAGTAAGGGAAGGGAAGAATCAAATGCCACCATGAAGTATCAAATACAGAAAACTATAAAGCAATTAAGGCAAGAAGTGTCACTGGTAAAAGTACAAAAAGAGAGAGAACAGATCAACAAAAATACTCAAAGAAAGACGTGATAAAAACAATGCGCAGTACTAGAACTGATTAGTGTACCATCAAAAACACTAAACTAAAAATATCAGCAACTGAAGAAAACCTTAGAAGATATGCAAGTAAATATAAAGGAAAAGTACAAAATAAGCAATTTATTGATAACCCAAAAAATTTTTTTTAGAGAATGTGGAAATAAGGCAAAAGGAATTGAAACAACCAAAAATCTAAAAAAGATCCTGTGGAACACAACAAAGATGCTGAATGCAGAGAAGTAAAAGAAAGACTAAGACGTTCAAATGTACAGGATATCAAATGGGATGACATAATGGCCAGAGAAATTGAAATAAAGTTAACAAAAGATCCTAATTGGAAAACATCTGGGCCCAGATAGAGTACCTAATTTCTGGTTAAAAGTATTTATTTATTTACTTACATTTGTTGACCTGGAAAATCCAACTGGACACTGGTCCTTTTTCAGCGGAGGCCAGGGGAGAAAAGCTCCACAATAAAAACAATCAAAAGCAACCATTAATTACAAGTCACAAGAAGTATATGTAAGTTTTCTTTAACAATAGTAGTAAAAATAGTTCAAAATGAAATTAAGTATTTAATTAAATGGTACAACACTTGTATTGGTGCCATAAAGACTAGCAGGTATTTTAACAGCTGAGCTACCAGCCATTACCCTTGAATAACAGTGGCTAAGATTACAGCTGAGATGTAGGTTTACAAGCAATGTATTTGGCTGCAATCTGAGGTAGTTAGAGGTGTGGAAGAAAGGGACTAAAGACTCTGGGGTGGAGATGTTAGAGGTTTGTTACAGGGGCATGCCCAGTGCTCTTTTAGATGAGATTTTAGAGCAGCTTTGAAGCTGGTGCGTGATGACACAGAAGTTAGTGTGAGGAAAAGTATTCCATAATTTTGCTATGTAGTAGGAGAAGAGAGCTTCTTCCAGCGGAGTTCCTGGTTCCAGTTACCTGTAATTGATGTTTGTTGCTGGAGCGTAGTGGTCTGGTGGTATGATAGGGTTGGAGTAGATGTTGGAGGGAGGATGACTTTGAGAGAATGATTTAGTAGCTTGTGGGCGAGTGAGAATTGGTACCATTGAAGGAGGTGAGGGAGTTCTAGCCAGCCTAGTTCAGTAAGTGAGGTGCAGTGGTGGCTACGGTAGTTTGCGCCAGTGGCAAACCTTGCTATTTTGTTGTAGCAAGCTTCGAGTTTACCTAACTCACTTTGCCTTAGGTTGGCAAATATTGGAGAAGCGTAGAGTAGGGTGGAGACAAGGTGGCTATTTGCAACTGAAATCTTGGCGGTTCTGGAGAGGAATTGCTTATTTCTGTATAAAGCTCCTATTTTTTGTGCACTTTTTTATGGTTAACTAGGTGTGGATGTCAAACTTGAGGTTGTCAATTTCAACTCCAAGTAGTTTGATGTAGTCTGTTGGGGGATAATTGTGTTGTCATTGGCTTTAATATTAAATTGGTGGGTGTTTAGATTGTGTTTGGTGGTTTGGAAGATGAGGAGTTTTGTATTGTTTGGGTTAAGTATTAATTGTGCAACTGAAAGCCAAGTTTCAATTGAGGAAAAGACTTCCTGTGTTGTCTTTTGAAGTTCAGGTAGGGAGTGGGCTGAGCAGATGATGGTGGAATCATCTGCGTACTGTAGGAGAGTAGCCTGTTTGAGGCTAGATTACTAGTGAATATGGAGAAGAGTAAGGGTCCAAGGATGGATCCTTGGGGAACACCTATTGAGACAGGGAGTTGGGGGGGATATATCGTTATGCCAAACAACGGACTGATGGCGGTCAGTCAGGTAGCTCTGAAACCAGTTTGTGACAGACAGAGAAGGACAGAGTATTCAGGATAGTGATGAGTTGCTTATGAGAGACCATGTTGAATGCTTTAAATAGCACTAGGAAAGTTGCAGAGGCAAAATAACCATTGTTTTTATGCTGAAAGATAGTATCAGTGAAAGCACGTAAGGCAGTGGTTGTGTTGTGGTATGGTCGGAAAACATGTTGCGTGTTAGACAGGAGGTTGTTAGTAAGGAGGTAGTTTAGAACTTGAGAGTGAATGCATCTCTCAAGTATTTTTGAAAGAGGAGACAGAATTGCTATGGGTCGGTAGTTGGTGAATTCTGTGGAGGGCCCACCTTTGTGGAGGGGGATAATGTGGAATATTTTCCATTGTGAAGGGACATAGCTTTCAGATAAAGATCGGTTAATCAGGATTGCAACTGGGTAGGCTAGGGCTTCAGCTGTAATTTTAAGGTACTCAGCTGGGAGGTTGTCAGCTGCTGTAGGCTTTAGTTTCAATAAGAGTTTTTTTATGTTGGAGGTAGGGACAGGAGTGAAGGCGAATGCAGTGGACACGTTACTAGGTGTAGTTGGAGGGGGTAGGGGAGGGGGGGTTGTGTTTTGCTAGTGACAGAAAGTAGCTGTGTACACTTACCATAAATGTAGATGTTCGAGTGTATTCACTGTTGCAGTCATCACATTTGGATTATCTGCTTGCAGTAGCCCTCAGTCAGCCTGATTATCAAAGTCTTGGGTCCTGCGTCGGTTGCGGTCTCATCTTCCATGACGTCAGGTAGTCCTGCGTCGGTTGCGGTCTCATCTTCCATGACGTCAGGTAGTCAGGGGTGTAAAGCACACAGCAGACGCCATTACATCAGTTTTTCTTGCCCCAGATGTCAGGTGCCCCCCTACTGGGAAGCAATTAAATATATATACAAGGTTATATCTCAAACAAAAAAGCAAATACACCAAAAATCTTTTAAGCATAGTAAAAAGAAATGGAGGTACAGCCAAAAGAAGTCAGGGGGCTAGAGGGAGGGTAACCAGGACTACAACAGTGAATACACTCTAACATCGACATTTATGGCAAGTGCACACAACTGTACTATGCTCTTCGTGTTTCACTGTTGCAGTCATCACATTTGGGTAGACTCCCAAAGCCAAGGATGGGAGGATGAATTTAGACAGCATTAGGACCAGCTATGAGGCCCTGCAAGACTGCAGTGGCAAAACCAGCTCTGGATTTAGAAAAAATTGGCAAATGGTAATGCTTGGTGAAAGTATGTGCAGAACACCAGGTAGCAGCTTCTAGGATATCCCTGGTAGGGACACCTCTGAGAAAGGCTGTAGAGGTAGATGCAGCCCTGGTTGAATGTGGTCTTATCCCCTGTGAGATAGGTTTTCCATGGTGCTTATAGCAGAAATGAATGCAATGGCCTATCCATTTAGAAATGGTTTGCTTTGAAATGGCCTTCCCCTCTGCCCCTGCAGCAAATGCCACCAGCAGCTGTTCAGATTTCCTAAGAGGTTTAGTCCTGTCCAAGTAAAATCTAAGTTGTATGTGCACATCTAAGGAGTGCAGTATCCGTTCCCCTTTGTTCTGTGGATTAGAAAAGAAGGTTGGCAAATGAATGGACTGATTAAGAGCCACACTGGATACTACTTTGGGCATGAAGGAGGGATTGGTCCTGAGGGACACCCTGCCCACATGAAAGATGATGAAAGGCTCCACTGCCATAAGGGCCTATAATTCAGACACTCTTCTTGCTGAAGTGATAGCTGAAAGGAAAGCTGTTTTCCAAGAAAGGAATTTTAACTCTGCATTTGCAGCTGGCTCAAAAAGGAGGTAGAGTTAGTTTTTCCAATACAAAGTTAAGGTCCCAGGGCTGGAGTTGGGGCTCTCCTGGGTGGTCTTAAGTCTTTGGCCCCTCTGAGGAACTGCTTGAGCAGTGGATGAGATAAGAGGGGTGGTTCTGTGTTGTAATGAGCTGAAATAGCTGCGGCATGAATTTTGGAGGAAAATAAAAGGCCCTTGTGAAGCATCTCATTTAAGTATTGAAGAATCCGAGGTAAATTGGACGCTGCAGTGCCCATCCCCAGAGTTTGGTTCCAGGAACAGAATCTTTTCCATTTTTCAGCATAAGATTATCTAGTACTAGGCCTCCTTGCCTCCAGAATGACATCCAACACTTGTTTACTGAGGGATGGTAACGGAGAGATCAGGTAATTAGCCAGGCTGCCAGGTTCAGGGTTTGAAGCTGAGGGTGCAGAATCTGGCCCTCCTGCTGGGACAGCAAAGTAGGGGTTTGAGGCAGGTGACATGGTGCCAGCAGTGACACACTGCGCAAGAGGGGGTACCAGTGTTGGCGTGGCCAGTCTGGTGCAATCAGTATCGTCCTTGGTTTGTCCTGTTTGATATTTACTAGTACCTTGGAGGGGAGAGGCAGAGGAGGAAAGACATAAACTGACAGATTTTTCCAGGTGAAGAACAGGGCATCCACTTTCCAAGCTTGTTTGTGAGGAGTACTTGTGCAGAATTTGTCCAAATGGTAGCTTGGGGGGGGGGGGGAGGCAAACAGTATATCTGGGCTCCCCCATTTGTTCATCAACTTGTTGAATGTCTTTGGTTCCAGTTACCATTTGTGGGGGTCCTTGAGATTTCTATTTAGTTCGTCTGCCAGTGTATTTAGTTTTCATGGCAGGAATTGTGCCTGTAGGTGCACTTGGTAGCTGTGTTCCACAGAGTCATGGCTAGTCTGCAGAGAGGGTATGAGTGGGTTCTCCCCTGCTTGTTTATGTACCACATAACAATGGTGGTGTCTAACTGTCCTGGAAGAATGTGGTCCTTGAAGGCTGTCACAGCATTCTGTACAGTTAACATTTCTTTTTGATTGATATGCAGGTGCATTTGACTTGGGTTCCATTTGCCCTGAATGCATTTCCCTGCCAAGTGAGCCCCCCATGCATAATCTGATGCGTCGGTTGGGGTTTGGGCGGCAGGGGGTACAGTGAATGGCAGTCCAATGTTTTGGTGTCAGGCCTCTGCCCACCAAAGGAACTCTTAACTGTAGGCAATGTATGATAGGAATCATTGCTTCTAGATCCTGAGAACGTTGACACCATAGGCGTTTTAGGTACCATTGTAGTTTCCACATATGCAGTCTTGCATATGGAATTAGGAGAATGCAAGAGGCCATGAACCCCAAGGCTTGCAGTATTTGAGTTGCAGATAGCAGGGTTTTTGTGGCCATTAGTTTGAATTAAGTGGTCAAATGAACTTATTTCTCTGGCGTGAGGAAAGCCATCTGGGAAGTTGTGTTCAAGCATACAATTTGTTGACAGGGTACAAGATGTGATTTCTTTTCATTTATGGTGTACCCCAGACAAGTTAGCACATTTTGTACAAACACCAGATGATTCAAAAGTATGTCCTGGCTTTCTGCCTGAATTAGACAATCGTCCGGTATGGGTATATTTGAATATTTCTTTGACTGCAAAATGCAATGACTGGAGCTAGGCACTTTGTTAATACCCAGGGTGCAGTAGATAAGCCAAAGGGTAGTGCAGAGAAATGATGGTGCATGTAGCCTGCTTTGAAGCGTAGGTATCTTCTGCAAGATTCCCTGATTGGGATGTGCAGGTAGGCTTCCTTTAAATCCAGTGTTGCCAACCAGGCATCCTTGTCTAGCATAGGAAGCAACTGGGGAAGAGTTAGCATCCTGAATTTTGGGATCACCAAAAAGGTGTTTAAGATAGAGAGGTCCAGGATAGGACGCCATGTGTTGTCTTTTCTGGGCACCAGGAAAAGTCTTGAGTAGAAACCTTGTCCCCTTTCTCTCAAGTGTAAGGACTATTCAAACTGTCCCAGAAGAGGAAAGTACTTGCTTTTGAGCCTCTGCTCACTGATTTTTAGGGTAGATCTGGCCAACCGTTTGGGGTTGGTAAAGTGTGGAAGTGGAATCTGCATCTTGGGAAACTATTTAAAACCCATTTGTCCTGGGTAATGAGTCCCCAGGTTTTTGCCTGCAGAGCAATCTTCCCCCTAAAGGAGCAGTCAATTGAGAAGGGCTTGGAAGTTTTAAAGTTAGGTCATTGAGATAGTTTACCATAGGGGGGAGTCTTACTACGCCCCGATTTGGAAGTGGAAGCCCCCCACTGCTTATTCCTGTGTGTACCTTGGGACTGAAGCCTGGGTGTTCTGCTGGTTCTGGGTTTGGAGTGAGAAGGCCTGGAAGAGGCAGGAAAGGACCAATTCTTAGAGGGCCAATGCCTACTAAATCTTGGAGACTGTACTTGCAGGAAATCTTTAACAGTTTGCACAGCATTTAGCTTTTTCCTCCATCTTCTTAAGTACTACTTCTGCTTTGTTGCCAAACAGGCAGTCCTCGTTTAAGGGAGCATCCAGCAATTTAGCTTTAACATGATCTGGCAAAGATTGCTCCTTAAACCAAGCATGCCTTCTAAGTACAGACCCAGTGACAGCAGCCCTGCAAGATGCCTCTAGTGAATCAAAACCACATTGCAAAGTATGTTTTCCAACTTGTTCAGCAGAAGGTATTAAATCCTGTAAATCCTTATTTTCAGCACAGTCAGGAATCAACATCATTTTCTGTTTAAGCAATCCAATAATATGCTGCTGATACTTTAACATATGAAACTGGCAGTTTAAGGCCCTAATGGCCAAGGTTGCAGAAGTATATACCTTCTTACCCCATCTATCCAGCGCCCTGGAATCTCTATCAGAGGGGGTAGGATTTCTGGCAGTAGTAGCCTTAATGCCCTTGGGTCCCTGTGAAATGGTCTCAGGATCTGCAGTATGATTTTTAAAGAGGAACTTGTGAGAGTCAGGAACCCTGTAATATCTATCTGGTTTGCTGGGAGCAGGAGGTAAGGAGTCAGGGGCCAAGCTAGATTCCAAAAAGGCATCAATAATGACCAGTACAGTGGGGATAGCTAAAGGCCTGTGTTGTGGCAGGAGTAAGAAATCCCTAAGCCTCTTTTTTGAATAAGAGTAATCCTGGCTTTCCCAGCGAAAATGCTCCCTAAGAGTATGCAAGGTTTCACTAAAAGAGAAATCCTCTGGAGGGGAAGCAGAGGGAATAATGTTCTCTGCATCAGAATCCTCATAGGTAGATAAGGGTAAATCCTGGTCATCAGAGAAAACAGAAATTTCAGAATCCTGATCAGAAGTATCATAAGCAAATTCAGTTCTAGGTCTCTTAGAGGGGGAAGGTTGGCTTCCCCTGATTAAAGTAAGAAGGTCTTCAGCCATTCTTATAATTTGTTTTTAGGCATAGAGGCCTGACCATGCGGTCTGGGCATCTATTTTCTAGGCATGGATCGAGTTTTAGGCCTTGAAGAAGAAGAAGATGGCGTCTGTTTAATATGCAAGTCAGTCGGCCTGAATACACCCTCAGAAGCCGGTGCCTGCACAGTGGCTCTGGACCCATTCAAGGTACAGATATCTGCAGGTACCGCAGTTGAAACATCTCGTGGCATACCAGACTCTGAATGGGTCTCAGTGGAGGTCTGCAAATCTGAAGTAGCGGGTGTCAGGGGCTGCGAAAGCACCTCACTGAGTACCGGCGAACTGACGACTAGCTTAGGAGACGCGTCGTTGGCAGCTTTGGACCTAGGCGGCCTGTCTCTGTCTTTATCTTTGCGGTTTTTTTGGAATGTCGTAGTCAGGTGGCTTACCAAAGCCATATCTGGGTAATTGAACAGAGTACCAAAATATTTAGAAGTGTACATATACCGACGACGAATAGTTAGTTGTTTAAATAAGGCACAAAACCAACAGTGAGGTACGTCGTGGTCAGGGCCTAGGCAAGGAATACACTACGAATGATAATCTTTGAGGTATTTGCTTTCCAGAAGAAATATAATGATTGACTTTTACTGACATCGGTTTAGATGACTTCCACGGTGGTTCTGCGATAGCATCGTTACCTCACAGCAAGAGGTTCTCTCGTTCGATTCTCGGCTGGAGTGCGGGGAGTGCCTTCTGTGTGGAGTCTGCATGTCCTCTCCACGGTTGGGTGGGCGTTCGAAAGACATGCGTAAATGGGTGTGCCTTCACTGAAGGTTGAACATCGAGCTGGCACCTCGGCATTCGTCAAAATCTACTGCCAATCATTAGCGGACCGGAGTTCCGCTGTGGCGACCCCTAACCGGGAAAAGCTGAAAGACAACAACAACTGACATCGGTTTGGAGCAAGAAAAAGTTTCCCCAATATGGGTTACTTAGCTTTAGTTGAAGACTTCGGTTCTGAAACTCGAAAACGAAAATGTCAGGAGTCGGCCGACCGGCACTTGCAAACTGCTTCTACTTCGGGCACTGCACGGCAAGAAAGACTGATGTAATGGCGTCGGCTGCATGCTTTATTCCCCTGACTATCTGACGTCATGAAAGATGAGACAGCAACCGGCGCAGGACCCAAGACTTTGATAATCAGGCTGACTGAGGGCTACTGCAAGCAGATAACCCAAATGTGATGACTGCAACAGTGAAACACAAAGAACATCGGTTTGCGTGACATGATTGTTGAAAGAGGTGGCAATGTTTTCAGAGGAGTTTGTTTTGTGTGGTGGAGGGGTTCCTACTTTTCCTGGGTGGAGGATGGAGTTGATGGTTGACTAGAATTGTTTAGGGTTGTTTTCGGTGGAGTTCAGGGCAGACTGGTAAAATACAGGATTTTGTCCTGTTTTTGACTTAGTTACGCAATTCACAGAATTTCTGTCCATCAGAGGATTTTTTTGTCTTGAGCCAATGATTCCAGGCTCTATCTCGTTTTTTCATTTCTGACCTAGTGGGTTTTTGCAGCCATGGGGAGGACGGGGCTTTAACTCTAGTAAATCTTGTGAGTACATGGGTGTTTAGACTTTAAGGAAGGTGGTATTGAAAAATTGGACAGCGTCATCAAGGTTGAGGTGTTTTAGTTGAGTCCAGTTGCAGTTTTTTAGGGCTGAGATGAAGTTGTCAGGGTTAAAGTTTACTTTATTACATACTTGCTGATATATCAGGCTAAACCCATTACCTATGTGTTTTTTGAGTAGGAAAGTTGGGGTATGATCACTGAGGCTATCCAGTAGGCAGCCAGCTGTGCATGACTGGGGGCTCTTGCTGACTAGTATCCAGTCAAGAGTAGAATGCTTGTTGGAATTCTTATTTACTATGGTGGGCATCTGGATAAGTTGGAAAAAAACATGAAGATTTAGATGGTGGGCTGGATGGTGATTGGAACAGGATAGCCAGTCTATATTAAAATCACCTAATATTATGGTTTCTTGTGGAAGGTGACGATTTACCCGGCTGAGGAGGTTTTCTGGTGGAGGGATATTGTTGCCAGGTGGGAAGTAGCATCCTATTATGTTAATGGTCTTGTCTTGGTTTACTTTTAGGTTGGTATAGATCATTTACTTTTAGGTTGGTATACATTATTTCTTCTTTGTCAATGGGGGGGGGGGGCGATAAGTTTAGGATTTGACTATCAAGATTCTGTTTATACATTACAGCTACACCACCCCCCTTTTTTGTGCAACCAATCTTGTCTTAGGATATTGTAGCCTGAAGGGAGAACTTGCTCACTGGTAATGTGAGGTTTGAGCCAGGTTTCTCTGTTAGAATGATAATATCAGGGGAGTATGTCTATGGTAGCATGGAGTTCATGGATTTTATTGGTTATTTTTATTTATTTTATTTTTTATTTTACATTTGTTGACCGGGCTAGTCTAACTGGATATATGTCCATTTTCAGTAGAGGCCCGGGGAGAAAAGCTCCAAGTTTTAATACATAGCAAAAAAATAAGTCTACATAAAAGTTAAGACAGTCAAATCAGTAAACAGAAAAAAACTAAAAAAGATAAAATGTATACATTTTTTTTTTTTTTTTTTTTTTTTTAGAGGAGCAGAACAACAATATTTTAAAGGTAGCTTGGAATAAAAGAAAGGGTAAAGTGAGAAAGAGGTGGGGTAAAGATAGGAAAGGTATCAGAGATATAATAGGATGAGTAGAGGATTAGATTATTTTCATAGGGCTAAAAAAGTTACTTTTATGAAGGGGAGGCAAAACATACACATAAGAAGAGAGGAAAGAAAAGAAGCTTTTGAGTACTTGTTCAAAGGGTAAGTTCCCTGTCTTAAAGAGTAGCTGTGGAACTTTAGAAAACATTTATTGGGTTATTGGGTAGAGAAAGGGTGATAGGAGACAGAATAGCAAGCTAGTCATGGTTAATACAGGGGCAGAGCCATTTTTTATTAAGGTACAATTTGAGATTCTTCTTGAAAATAGGAAGAGAAGTCAGGGGATGTGATATCGGCGAGTAATTTGTTCCAGTGTTTCCCAACTGAGTTGGAGAATAAGCCATCTCCTGCAGAGTTATTAGGTGTAGTAATGTTGATCAGAAGTTTGTTAGAGGAGTGTAGATGTTTCAGGTTATAATAAGGGGTAATAAGGCTGGTGAGTATTGGAGTTTTGGTGGGTTGGTACAGGGATTTGTGAGCTATTAGTAGTTGTTGAAGTTTAATCTGATTAGGAAGTTCGAGCCAGCCTAGTTGTCTTAGATTAATGCAGTGGTGGGTTCTAAAAGGAGATCCGGTAGCAAATCTAGCAATGTTGTTGTAGGATATAACTAGTTTATTAAGGTTTATCTTTGACAGGTTGGTATAAACAGGACATGCATAGAGTAAAGTAGAGATTAGATGGGTCTTAGCTAGGGTAATTCTAGTAGCTGGGGTAAGAAATGGTTTAATTCTATATAGGGTTCCTATTTTTTTGTTCACACTTTTTATAGTAGAGTTAATGTGATTCTCAAAATTGAGTTTATTATCTATTGTAATTCCTAGTAGTTTTGTGGTGGTTTCAGGGGAAATACTAGTATTGTTGTTCGAAGTGATCGAGAAATGTAGGGGGATTTGGTTACGTGTTGGGGAGAAGAGTAGAAGTTTTGTTTTCTTAGCGTTGAGTAGGAGGCAGCATTGGGAAAACCAATGTTCAACTGTGTTAAAGGCTTTTTGTGTAAGAGACTTAAGTTCAGCATGAGAGGTAGCTGTGCAGATAATAGTGGAGTCATCTGCATACTGAATACAGTTAGAAAAAGGGATAGCTGATTGAAGGTCATTGATAAAGATGGAAAAAAGAAGTGGACCCAAGATGGAGCCTTGTGGAACACCTAGGGAAATGGGAAGGTGGTCAGATATTGAGTTTTTCCAGACTACTTCTTGTTGACGGTTTTCGAGGTAAGATTGAAACCAAGTTAAGCTGTTAGGATCCAGTGACAGAGAATTGAGAATGTGGAGGAGCATTTTGTGATTTACCATGTCAAAGGCTTTAGATAGGTCAATGAATAGTGCAGAAGAAAGACTGTTTAAGTTGCGGTTAATGTTAATGGTGTTTGTGAAGGAGAGCAGAGCAGTGGTGGTGCTGTGGGAAGGTCTGAAGCCATGTTGACAGCTAGCAAGTAGGTTGTTTTGGAGAAGATGATTTAGGAGTTGTTTATGGATACATTTTTCTAAGATTTTGGCAATAGGGGATAATAAAGCAATGGGACGATAGATAGATCAATAGAGTCCCCCCCTTTGTGTAAAGGGATGATGTGGGATATTTTCCAGATATCAGGGACAGTTCCTTCATTGATGGATCTATTTATCAAAATAGAGATTGGATAAGCTACAGCTTTGGCTCCTATTTGCAGAAACTCAGCAGGAAGTTTGTCTTCAGAGGGTGAGGAGGGTTTTAGTTTTTGAAGTAGTGAAGAAATATATGATGTAGGGATGGGATGGAAGTGAAATGAGGGTGGTGTATTAACAGAGAAGGAATGTAGATTTGAGGTGTCAGGAGATAGGTGACTAGCCAGGTTTTGTATAGTATTTGTGAAGTACGAGTTAAATGTATTAGCTATTTGTATAGGGTTATCAGGGTTAGAGTCCTGTGGGTTGGGTGTGATTGATTGGCCTGGGGATAGTAGATTATTAATGGTGGTCCAAAATTTTTTAGGTTCCTTATTGGATATTTATTGTAGACAAAGGTAGTAGTTCTGTTTATCAGATAGTATGGCTTTTTTGTTTTGTTCCTACATTCACGAAAGGTTTGATGATCAGCTTATTTTTTGGAAGTACGCCATTTTGCCCAGTTTTTGTTTCTGGTTATGATTAGTTGCCTAGTGTTGTTGCTTATCCATGGGGTGGGTTTAGTTTTGATTCTAATCTTGCGTATGGGTGCATGCTGATCTAAAATAGATAAGAATGTGGAGTTGAAGTATTGTACAGCATCATTGAGAGGTAGTGACTTTAGAGGAGCCCAGTTACAGTGATGTAGTTGTGTGAGAAAGAGTTCGGAGTTAAATATTATTTTTGAGCGTAATGTACGGAAAGAGGTAGGAAAAGTGATGCTAGATTTTATTCTTATATTATAGGTTAACATGTGGTCGCTTAGATCATCTGGTAGGGTGCCTAAAGAGTAGGTTTGTTGGGGAGTATTAGTAAGTATCCAGTCCAAAATGGAGTCTTTATTGTTGCTTTTGTTAATTCTGGTCGGGCCTGAGATAAATTGAGAGAAGCCGTGGAGATTAATATGGGAAGAAGTTATATTTCTGATACTTAGGCTTAAGATAGATAAGGAGGTCAGTTGGTTTCCTACTGGATGCAATTTGAGGGTGGGTGAGCTTGTTAGGCTATCAGTGGAGGAGTCATGGGGTCCAGGGTTTGGGAGGATGTCCCCACTGAGGGCAAGTATTGTTATGGCTGAGGACGTTAGTTTTAGCAATGAGAAAATTAGTTTAAGTTTTGGGGTAGCTTTTTGTTTGGGTGAAGTAGGTGACAGATAAAGTAGGTTGAGGGATAGTTTGTAAGGCATTAGGGATGCTTTTTGTTTGTGTGGTGGAGGTGACAGCTTAAGTGGGTTGTGCAATGGGGTGTATTTGTTGTGAGAGGTGTACGAGTAGTGTGATGGTGTGACATGAGTGGTGGTGACTGTAGTTGTGCAGTGGAAGTTGTTTGGTGGGGGTATAATGGTGTTTTGGTAAGATGTCATGTGTGCAATAAGGGTGCATCTAAAGAGTATAGATAGAGTGTGTAGGATCATGGTACTCGAGGTGGGAGGTTAATGTTAGGCTGCAGGTGTGGTTAGAGTTGGTGCTGCAGGTATGGTTGTTTGTGATTCTAATGGGAGGGTCATTTGGCTAGAATAAGTGTAGGTGTGCTAGGGGCGGGTGGGATATGGGGACAGGGAGGGGAGCGAAGAGTGCATAGCGAGCGGAAGATTCAGCCATGAGCAAGAAAAAGAAGTTATGCACTCACCATAACGTTCCATCTGAGTAGTTACACTGCATTTTTCTGCAACCTGTGGGTATTCGGATACATATCGGATCCGAGCAGTCAACATTTCAAGCATCTGCTCCGAACTCCAAGCTCCTCCCCCTTACCAATAACCCATCACCATCTCCTACCTTCCCTCAGATCGAGTTTGCCACTACTCCAACCAATCAGCAACTCAATTTTATAACAAACCTTGAACAGGTTCGGGGGGAAGGAGGGTGGGACGGTTGCAGAAAAATGAAGTGCAACTACTCAGATGGAACGTTATGGTGAGTACATAACTTCTTTATCTGAAGTAGTTAACTTCATTTTATCTGCAACCTGTGGGACAGAGTCCCCAGCTACTTAAACTCCTGGAAGGCTCTCATGGAAGGATATTCCTGAGCATCACAGAGCCGAAGGATGCTCTCCCCTCTGGAGATCAAATCCAACTTATAATGAGAAATGAAGCTATGTGACCTTGCCCAACTTGCTGCCGTGCAAATGTCATCCAGTGAAACCTTAGACCAACATGCAGCAAAATTCACCAAAGATCTGGTAGAATGAGCTTTAACAGGACCAGGCGGGGACAGACCTTTGTCTTTATAAATTTGCAAAATTCATTGTGTAATCCATCTAGCTAAGGAAACCTTGGAGATGGCTTTGCCCAGAAAGGGTTTAGAAAAGGACACAAATAGCTGGTCAGACTTACGAAAGGGCTTTGTTCTGTGTAAATAAAAATGCCGCTTATATTCACCCTTGTTCTGAAAATTTGGAAAGAAAACAGGCAGGTTAATTGTTAGATTCAGAAGCTACTTTGGGTAAGAAGGAAGGATAAAGTAAGGGGGCACGGCAGACAAAGCTTGAATCTCAGAAACCCTCTTAGCCGACGTGATGGCCACTAGGAATGCTGTCTTCCAGGATAAGAACTTCAAATCTATTGATGCTGCAGGTTCAAAGGGGGGAGCAACTGAAGCCTGCAGAACCAAGGTAAGGTCCCAAGGAGGAACGGAATCCTTAACTGGGGGACGTAAAAGAAAGATGCCTTTAAGAAAAGCCTTACACAGTCTAGAAGAGACCAGGGTATTCATGTTTTCGCCGACATGGAAATTACGAGATAGCTGCCAGTTGCACTTTCATGGTGGAGGAACTAGCCCCTTGTTGAAAAATACTGGCCAAGAAATCCAACACTGCAGGAAAGTACAGTTGTGTACACTTACCATAAATGTAGATGTTCGAGTGTATTCACTGTTGCAGTCATTACATTTGGGTAACCCTGCTGGCAGGTTGCCCTCAGTCGGCCTGAATTCCAAAGTCCTGGGTCCTGCTTCGGCTGCTGTTGCCCCTTCCCTGACGTCAGGTCGTCAGGGGTATAAAAGATGCAGCCGACGCCATTTTCTTTAGTTTTTCTTGCCCCAGATGTCAGGTGCCCCCTAAAAGGGTAGCCAAAATGTATATATATATATATATATATATATATATATATATATATATATATATATATATATATACATACACACACACATACATACATACATGCACCAGTATAAACTTTACCTTCATCTACAAGCAAATACACCACACAGGTTGTATAAATCAGAGAAGGAAAGATAGGCTCCCATCAGAAGAAAAGGGGGATGGCGGTGGGTAACCTGGACTGTAACAGTGAATACACTTGAACATCTACATTTATGGTAAGTGTACACAACTGTACTATGTTCTTCGTGTTTCACTGTTGGTCATTACATTTGGGAACAGTCACAAAGCTATGGTTGGGAGGCTGGAGCTAAACAGCATTAGGAGCGTCTATGAGGCCCTGCAGAACTGCAGTGGCAAAGCCTGCCCTGGATTTAGAGTAGAGTGGCAGTGCTTTGTAAAGGTGTGCACTTAACTCAGCAGCCTCTAAAATGTCCTTGGTTGGTACTCCTCCGAGAAAGGCTGCTGAAGTGGCTGCAGCTCTGGCTGAATGTGGCCTAATGCCCTTAGGCACTGGCTTGCCATGGTGTAAGTAGCAGAAACGAATGCAGTGGCCTATCCACTTTGAAATAGTCTTCTTTGAGATAGCCTTTCCTAGTGATCCTGCAGGATATGCCACTAGTAATAATTGCTCTGTCTTTCTGAAAACGTTGGTTCTGTCCAAGTAGAATCTAAGCTGTCTGTGTATGTCCAAAGAATGCAGCATTCTCTCCCTCCTTGTTCTGTGGATTTGGATAAAAAGTTGGCAGATGAATAGTTTGGTTAAGAGCCACACTGGACACCACCTTAGGCATAAATGTTGGGTTTGTCCTCAAAGAGACCCTGTCTGGATAAAAAAATGATAAAAGGTTCCACAGCCATGAGTGCCTGTAGCTCTGAAACTCGTCTTGCAGAAGTTACTGCTAGGAGCAGAGCTGTTTTCCAAGATAAAAACTTTATATCAGCAGTAGCAGCCGGCTCAAAAGGAGGCAAGGTGAGGTTTTCCAAGACACAGTTGAGGTCCCATGCAGGCATCGGTGATCTCCTTGGAGGCCTTAAAGTTTTGGCACCGCTGAGGTACTGCTTTAATAAGGGATGAAAAAAGATTGGTGGCTCTGTATTGAAAGGAGCCGAAATGGCAGAGGCATGAATTTTAATAGATGAAAAAAATAGGCCTTTGTCCAGCATCTCAGTTAAGTATTGTAAAATCTGAGGAATATTTGGCTCAGCTGCATCAGTTCCTTGTGCCTGGTTCCAAGCACAGAATCTCTTCCATTTTCCAGCAGATCATCTTGTAGTACTAGGCCTTCTGCCTCCAAAATGACATCCGTCACAGCTTTACTGACAGGTGTGTTTTGTATGACTACATTTTCCGCCATGCTGCCAGGTTTAAAGTCCTGAGTTGGCTGTGCAGGATCCGATTGTTTTGCTGAGACAGTAGATGAGGTATTTGAGGTAAAGTCCAAGCTGGGCATTGAGACAAGTTCTTTAGGATTGGAAACCAGTACTGGTGGGGCCAGTCTGGAGCAATCAGTATCATTTTTGGCTTCTCCTGTCTGACCTTTAGGAGTACCTTGGGGAGGAGAGGCAGTGGGGGAAAAGGCATATACTGATAGGTTCTTCCAGCTGAAAGATAGGGCGTCCACTTTCCGTGCTTGTCTGTGATAAGTCCTTGTGCAGAATCTTTTTAGTTGGTAGTTGTGAGGGGAAGCAAATAGATCTATGTCTGGGCATCCCCATTTCCTTGTTATCATGCTGAAGTCTTGTGGATCCAACTGCCACTCGTGGGGATCCATGAGGTTTCTGCTTAGTTCATCTGCCAGAGTATTTTTCTTCCACGCAGGAATTGTACCTGCAGATGTACTTGGTAAGTTAATGCTTTGTCCCACAAAGTCATGGCTAGTCAGCAAAGGGGGTAAGAATGTGTGCCCCCCTGCTTGTTTATATACCACATGACCGTGGTGTTGTCTGTCTTTATCAGTAGAGTTCCCGGATGAAGTAGGTCCTTGAAGGCTGTCTGGGCATTCTGAACAGCTAGCATCTCTTTTTGATTGATATGTAGATGCATTTGGGTTGAGGACCATGTGCCCTGAATGCATCTTCCTGCCACGTGGGCCCCCCAGGCATAATCTGATGCATGCGTTGTTAGTGTCTGCCTGGCAGGGGGGTAATGTGAATGGCTGTCCCTTGTTTTGGTGACAAGCCTTTGCCCACCATCGAAACTCCTGTTGTAGGCAGGGAATGAGAGTAATCATTGTTTCCAGGCTGTGGCAATGTTGAGTCCAAACACTTTTTAGGTACCACTGAAGTTTCCTCATATGCAGTCTTGCATATGGAATTAGTAGGATGCAGGATGCCATGAAACCAAAAGCCTGCAGAATTTTTCTTGCAGATAACTGGGCCTTTGTTGCCAACATTTTCAAATAGGTAGTCAGTTGCCTTTGTTTGTCTGGCGTGAGATAAGCCATCTGGGCAGTTGTATTTAAGCTTGCACCCAGGAATATTATCTCTTGAGAGGGTACTAGTTTTGATTTCTTTTCGTTGACTGTGTACCCTAGGCATGTTAGAAGTCTTTTCACAAACACCAGATGATGTAGAAAAATGTCCTTGTTCTCTGCTTGAATTAGACAGTCGTCCAAGTAAGGATATATTTGTATTCCTCTTTGTCTGCAGAATGCAATCACTGGTGCCAGGCACTTTGTAAAGACCCGGGGCGCAGTAGATAAGCCAAAGGGCAGTGCAGAGAATTGATAATGCATTGAGCCAACCTTGAATCTGAGGTATCTTCTGCATAATTGTCTGATTGGGACATGCAGGTATGCCTCTTTTAGGTCTAGAGTCACAAGCCAAGCGTTCTTGCCCAGCATGGGCAGAAGCTGCTGCAAAGTCAACATCTTGAATTTTGGTATATCCAGGAATGTGTTCAGAATAGATAGGTCCAGTATTGGTCTCCAGGCCTTGTTCTTTCTGGGTACCAAGAACAGTCTTGAGTAAAATCCTTGTCCCTGCTCTTGATCTGGTACTTGTTGAATGGCCCCCATGTTCATGAGGGATGAGACTTGTTTAAGTGCCTCTGCCCATTGATTTTTTGGCAGATCTGGCCAGCCGTTTGCCTTTGGCAGGGAATGAAAATGGAAATTGTACCCTTGTGACAGGATATTTAGAACCCACTTGGTCCTGGGTTATAATGTGCCAATTTTGAGAAAAAAGCGCTAATATTCCCCCTAAGGGTGTTGCCAGGAGATAAGTGCTTGGTGCAGGCAGAGGGAAGTCATTGGGACTGTTTCCTGTATGGTTGTGATTTGTCTTCTCCAACTTTGGAGGTAGAAGCACCCCATTGTTTTGACCTGTATGAACCTTGTGCCTGGGATCTGCCTTTAGGGCATTTGGATCTGCCCCTTTGAAGTCTGTGACACAGGAAAGGACCAATTCTTTGTAGGTCAGTGTCTACTAAACCTAGGTGGCTGTACTTGTAAAAAATCTTTTTGACAGTTTGCATAGATTTAGCTTTGTCCTCCATTTTCTTTAACACCTTTTCTGCCTTAACACCAAAGTATCATGCTGTAATGGTGCATCTAATAATTTAACTTTGACATGATCAGGCAGATTTTGTTCCTTTAACCAAGCATGCCTCCTAATTACAGAACCCGTAACTGCGGCCCTGCAGGAGGCCTCAAAAGAATCAAAACCACATTGCAAAGTATGCTTTCCAACTTGTTCAGCTGCATGCAATAAATCCTGCATTTCCTTGTTTTCTGCACATTCAGAGTTTAATAACATTTTCTGTTTAAGCAATGCCATGACATGTTGCTGATATTTGAGCATATGAAACTGACAGTTTAAGGCCCTTATATCCAAGGTAGCAGATGTGTAAACCTTTTTTCCCCATCTATCCAGTGCACTAGAATCTCTTGTCAGAGGGGGTAGGGTTTTTTGCAGCGGAAGCCTTAACTCCTTTGGGACCCTGTGAAATAGTTTCTGGGTCTGCAGCAGGGTTTTTAAAAAGGAATTTATGAGAGTCAGGAACCCTGTAATATCTCTCAGGCTTAACAGGAGCTGGAGGCAAGGAGTCAGGGGTAAGACTAGACTCCGAAAACACATCTACAATGTCCAACACAGGTGGAATGGCTAGTAGTCTGTGTTGAGGTAGTAAAAGGAAATCCCTCAGCCTCTTTTTAGATTCAGAAAAATCTTGGCTCTCCCAGTGGAAATGCACCCTCATGGTATGCAAGCTTTCCCCAAAAGAATAGTCCTCTGGAGGAGAAGCTGACGGTATAGATTCTTCAGCATCAGAATCCTCATAGGGGGGGGGGAAGAGAATATTCCTGATCAAAAGAGGAATCAGAAGAAATAGAAACCTGATCTGAAGATTTATAGTCAGTCTCTTGCCTAGGCCTCTTATCAGGAGGGGGAAGGAAACCCCTGATCAAGGTAATTAAATCTTCGGCCATTTTGAACATCTGTTTTTTTGGGCAAAGAGGCCTGTCCACGTGGCTCTTGAGTTTGTTTCTTTGCTTTAGAAGGTGTTTTAGCCTTTGCCTTTGATGCTGAGGTTGGTTTAATATAAAGATGTTTAGGTTTGAATACACCCTCAGAAGCCAGTGCCTGCTCAGCGGCTCCGAACCCATCTGAAGGAATAGTATCCGAGGCTCCAATACCTTGAGTTTCCAGCAGCATGGCCGACTCCACGTGGGAGTCGGTTGCGGCCTGCGACTCTAAAGTAGCGGGTGTCAGGGGCTGCGAAAGCACTTCACTGAGAACCGGCGAACCGGTGACTGGCTTAGGAGAAGCTTAGTCGGTTTTGGGCCTCGATTGTCTATCTCTCTCCTTTTCTTTGCGTTTTTTGTGAACTCCGGTAGTCGGATGGCTATCCGACGACATTTCTGGATAATTAAACCGGCGTCCAAAATAGTTTAAAGCAAAATCATACCGACACTTAATAGTGCATTGGTTAAATCTAGCACAAAACCGACAACCAGAAACATTGTGATCAGGGCCTAAGCAAGGAATACAGTAAGAATGAAAGTCCTTATGAGGTATTTGCTTTCCACAAGAAATACAATTATTTACTTTTTCTGACATCGGTCTGGAGCAAGAAAAAAAAGTTTCCCCAACTGGGTACTTAGCTTTATCGAAGACTTCGGATCTGAAACTCGAACACGAAAATCTCAGAGTCTGCCGACCGGCACTTGCGAACTGCTTCTGCTTCGGACACCGCGCGGCAAGAAAGACTAAAGAAAATGGTGTCGGCCACATCTTTTATACTCCAACAACCTGACGTCAGGGAAGGGGCGACAGCAGCCGACGCAGGACCCAGGACTTTGGAATTCAGGCCGACTGAGGGCAACCTGCCAGCAGGATTACCCAAATGTAATGACTGCAACAGTGAAACACGAAGAACATCAGGGGCTGTAAAGATATCCAGGTTCCTCTGAAAAGCCCAAATAGAGAATAGTTTCCATTTACTGTGGTAAATCTTCCTAGTGGAGGCCTTATGGGACGCCACCAGAATAGTTTTTACTGAAGATGACAGACCGAGAGTCCTGGCAATCAAGGGAAATGGAGCAACCAAGCAGTCCGCTTGAGGCTGTCCAGGTTGGGTGGACAAGTGCCAGAGGGATGAGAGACGAGATCCGGGCAAGGATCCAGAATCCAAGGAGGAGCTAGAACATGAGACCAGAGGAAGGGGAACCACACCTGACTAGGCCAGAACGGGACAATGACGATCACTTTGACCCCAGTCGGTAAGCTTTCTGAAGAAACTTCGGAATGAGAGGTAACAGGGAATAAGCATTCAGTAACCAGAGAGGCCAAGCATGGACTAGAGCGTCTCTGGGGGAATCCCCTGGTGAGGGGATCAGAGCGAAGAACTCGCTGCACTTCACGTTGGAAGGAGATGCGAAGAGATCGCAGCCCACGCAAGGAAAATCTCCTCCACTATAGATCGTTTCAGAGACCACTCGTATGGCATTAGAATAGCCCGACTCAGTCTGTCCATTAAAATGTTGGAGCGTCCCGGGATGTACGTTGCAATCAGAAATAGACTGGTGGAGATCGCCCACTCCCACACTCTCATGGCCATGTGACAGAGGGTAAGATCTGGTTCCAACCGGTTTGTTGATGTACCAGGCAACAGATATGTTGTCTGACTGAATTGCATTAGTCCCCGAAGGAAGAAAGTACAGTTTTGTACCTACCATAAATGTAGATGTCCGAACAGGATAGCATCTGCAGTCATAACAAATGGGTTGTCCTGTCGTCAGGCAGCCCTTCGGTCGGCCGGATTCCAAAGTCTGGGTCTGGCCTCGGCTGGTGTCGCACTTCACCCGACGTCATCTCTCCTGGTCTTCGGGTATAAAGGCATCAGCCGACGCCATTTTCCTCAGTGTTTCTTGCCCCAGATGCCAGTTGCCCTCTTGGAAAACTAAATTTTGGATAAATGCCAATGTTTCCAAAAAAAAGTAGGCAAACACAAAAAATAAGCATGTATGTACATATATACAAACAAATACACCATAAGAGATCCCCCCCTAGCTAGCTATTAGGAGGGTAAATACCCTAGGAGTACCACAGAGGGAAGGAGGGTGGGTAATCCTGACTGCAGATGCTATCCTGTTCGGACATCTACATTTATGGTAGGTACAAAACTGTACTATGTCCTTCAAGGATGCATCTGCAGTCATAACAAATGGGTAGAATACCATAGCCAAACTAGGGGAGGAGGAAGAAGAATTATGGTGTAGTTAGGATCCCTTGCAAGACAGCAGTGGCAAACCCTGCTCGGGATCTAGAGTATAGAGGTAAGTTGTAATGCTTGGCAAATGTATGCACGGAGGTCCAAGTAGCCGCCTCAATAATGTCCTTGGTAGCCACTCCTCGTAAGAAAGCTGTGGTAGTGGCTGTAGCCCTTGTAGAGTGAGGTCTTATGTTCTGTGGAATTTGCTTTCCATGGTAGGAGTAACAGAATCTTATGCAATTTCCTATCCATTTAGAGATTGTCTGTTTGGAAATTGCTTTTCCTTCCCTTCCTGGTGCATAGGCTACTAAAAGCTGGTCAGTTTTTCTGTTACCTTTGGTTCTGTCCAGGTAGTAGCGTAACTGTCTATGTACATCCAAGGTATGCAGCAGTCTTTCCCCCCTGTTCTGTGGTTTGGGAAATAAGGTAGGTAGGTGGATTGCCTGGTTTAGAGACACTCTGGATACCACCTTAGGCATAAATGTAGGATTAGTTCTCATGGACACTCTATCTTGATGGAAGATTAGGAAGGGTTGTACTGCCATCAAGGCCTGTAGTTCCGAAACCCTTCTTGCTGAAGTAATTGCCAGTAGGAAAGCAGTTTTCCATGATAGGTGTTGAAGATCTGCTGTTGCTGCTGGCTCAAATGGAGGGAGTGTCAATTTTTCTAGCACAAAGTTCAAGTCCCATGCTGGTAATGGTGGTTTCCTAGGTGGTTTTACATTCTTGATTCCTCTGAGGAACTGCCTGAGTAGAGGATGTGAGAAGACAGGGGGACTGAAGCTGTATTCTGCAGAAATAGCTGATGCATGTATCTTGATGAAGGAATAGGACAGGCCTGTATGTAGAAGCTCTAAGTGCTCCAGGATGTTAGCAATGTCTATCTGACACATCTTTTCCTCTTTCAGTACTCCAAATGACAAACCTTTTCCATTTTCCTGCATAGTTCCTTCTTGTTGAAGGTCTGCGGGCTTCAAGGATAATGTCTTTCACCATTTGGGATAAATCTGGGTTAGTTGCTGTTATGTGATGTTCCAGGCAGTCAGTTGCAGAGTTTTTAAGTTTGGATGCATGATGTTGTAGTTGTTCTGAGTTAACATCAAAGGCATCAGGGGTAGTGTCCACGTTCTCCCCCGAGACATGCTCCTCAGCAATGGATACCAGTGTTGTCTTGGCCAATTTGGAGCTATCAGAATTATCCTTGGACGTTCCTCTTTGATTTTCAGTAGTACCTTGTGCATCAAAGGAAGAGGTGGAAATGCATATGCTGTCAGGCCTTTCCAACTGAAGGATAGAGAGTCCACCTTCCATGCTAGTGGGTGGTATGTCCTTGTGCAGAATTTCTTGAGCTGGTGATTGAGTGGGGATGCGAATAGGTCTATTTGTAGCATTCCCCATTTCTTTGTGATGGCCTTGAAGATGTCCGGGTGTAGCATCCATTCGTGAGCATCCGAGGTAGTTCTGCTTAACATGTCTGCTAGGATGTTTTCTTTTCCCGGTACAAATATTGCCTGTAACTGGATGTTGTAGCTCAGAGCCATATTCCAAAGGTCCAGAGTCATTCTGCATAGGGGGTATGAATGAGTGCCTCCCTGTTTGTTGATGTACCACATGACTGTGGTGTTGTCTGTCCTTATTAATAAATGGCCTTCTTTGAGGAATGGTCTGAAATTCTGGATTGCTAGTTTTACTGCCAGCATTTCTTTTTGATTTATGTGCAGGTGCAGCTGGTCTGGAGTCCATAATCCCTGTATGCATTTGTCCAGCATGTGTGCCCCCCAGCCTAGGTCTGAGGCGTCCGTTGTGATGGTTTGGCTTGCTTGAAAGTTGTGGAAGGGCAAGCCTGGGTTTGACTGGCATGCTTGAGCCCACCATAGGAACTCTTGTTTCAGGCATGGGATTAGTGGGATTTCGGTTTCTAAGCTGTGCCTGTGTTGAGACCATAAATTCTTTAGGTACCACTGTAGCTTTCTCATATGCAGTCTGGCATGGGGGACCAGGATTATGCATGATGCCATGAAGCCCAAGGCCTGCAGTACTTTTCTTGCTGTTAGTTTGTTCTGCTTTGTTAATGCCAAGAAGTAAAGAGGGAGTTGTTCTTGTTTTTCTGCAGTTAGGAATGCCATCTGTTTTACTGTGTCCAATTCCGCACCCAAGAATGTTCTTGTTTGGGATGGTATCAGTCTTGACTTTTTAATATTGACTGTGTATCCCAGGGCTTGTAGTAAGCAAATGACTCTTTGTAAGTCTTTTGTCAGCTTGCTTTTGTTGTCCGCTTGTATCAGGCAGTCGTCCAGGTATGGATAAATTTGGATACCCTGTAGCCTGCAATGAGCGATTACTGATGCCAGGCATTTTGTGAATACTCTGGGCAGTAGATAAGCCAAAGGGCAATGCTGAGAATTGATAATGCTCTGATCCTGCAAGAAATCTGAGGTATGTTCTGCAATTTGGTCGTATGGGGACGTGCAGGTATGCCTCCTTGAGATCTAGAGTTACCAGCCAACACTCCTTGCCCAGCATGGGAAGAAGTTGCTGTAGGGTCAGCATTTTGAATTTTGGGACAATGATGAATGTGTTTAAGACGGACAGGTCGAGAATAGGTCTCCAACTTTTCTCTTTTCTTGGTACTAGGAAGTGTCTGGAGTAGAATCCTTTGCCCTGTTCGGTTAGTGGTACTCTTTCCACAGCTCTCATCTTTGTTAATTGAGCTATCTGCTTTAGAGCTTCTATTTTTTGATTTGGAGGTAGGTTTGGCATTCCTCTTTTTACTGGTAAAGTGTGAAAGTGAAACCTGTAGCCTTGGTCTATGGTCTGCAAAATCCACTTGTCTTTTGTGATATAGTGCCAATTTTTTGAAAATAAGGCTAACTTTCCGCCTAAAGGTGCTGCCATTTGTTCCCTGGTAGGCGGTGTCAGAGCCAAGTCACTGTGATTGTCCTGTTGCAGTGGCAGTGGTTGTGTCTGTGCCTCGCTGGTTATTGCCTTGCCACTGGCGTCCTCTGTAGGCACCTCCTCTGGATTGATTTCTGCCTCTGGCACGTCTATTCCTGCCTCTCTGAGATTTTGAGGAGTCTGGAAAGGACCAACTTTTGGAAGGCCAGTTCCTGCTAAACCTTGGGGGCTGAACCTGTAAGAAATCCTTAACTGTTTGTACAGATTTTGCCTTCTCTTCCATTTTCTTCATTACGTGCTGAGCAGGAGTACCAAATAGACTGGCCTTATCCATAGGAGCATCTAACAGCTTTGCTTTAACATGATCCGGCAAGACCTGTTCTTTCAACCATGCATGCCTTCTTATAACTGTGCCAGTCATGGCTGATCTAAATGAAGCCTCCAGTGCATCATAGCCACATTTTAAAGAGTGGTTACTAACCTGCTGAATGTTATTCACCATTTCTAAAACATATTTCTTATCTAAGGAGTCATCAGAGGACAGTTTCTTAGTTAACTGATCAAGCATAAACTCTTGGTATTGGATCATATGAAACTGACAGTTCAAAGCTCTAGCTGACAGAGTAGCAGAGGTGTAAACTTTTTTCCCCCATCTCTCTAAGGACCTGGATTCCCTTTCAGAAGGGAGAGGGTTTTTTGCCGAGGTCGAAGCTACTGCCTTAGGCCCCTGGGAGATAGTCTCAGGATCTGCAAGTGGGGCCTTGTAAAGGTGGTGATGAGTGTCTGGTACCCTGTAAAACCTATCTGGTTTGGCAGGGGCTGGAGGTAAAGTATCAGGAGCAGTGCAAACATCATTAAATGCATCATCCACAACAGGCAGAACTGGAGGTATAGCTAAGGGCCTATGTTGTGGTAAGTGTAGAAAGGTCCTAAGCCTTTTTCTTGAATCTGAGAAATCTTGTCCCTGCCATTGGAATTGTTCTCTCATGGCATGTAAGGTTTCCCCAAAGGAAAATTCCTCTGGTGGAGAGGCAGATGGAATAGATTCTTCAGCATCGGAATCTTCATAAGTAGAAAAAGGAGCCTCTGGATGGTCTGTAATGTCGGAGTCATCGGAAGAATCATCAGAGGACACTGGCTCTGGGGGCTCTGCTCTAGGTCTCTTTTCTGAAGGCTGAGAGGCCCTGTCTGGGTGAGATTGGGATCCCCTAATTAAAGAGATGAGATCCTCTGCCAAAGTAAGCATTTGTGAACTGGAACTGGGCCTGTGTGAGGGGGGCTTAACAGGCACTGATTTAGCAGTTTTGGCTGCTTTAGCCCTGGCAAAGGCCTTAATAGACATGGCTGCAGGAGACCTAGCAGCACCACGTGCTGGGGTAGAGACATCCAAAGGGATGGTGTCTGATAATTCAATAGGAACCACATTAGTAGGCAAAACTTCAGAGGCCGATTCAACTAGGGTAGTAGGAGCCTCGGTAGTAGTCATGGATTCGGCTGAAGATTGACCCGTTTGCTCGGTTTCGGCCGAAACCGAGACACTCGCGGTTTGCTTAACCGTGGTTTCGGCCGAAACCGCGGACCGCGAGTGTCGGTCTTTTTCTTTGCGTTTTTTAACAATTTGAGTAGTCGGAGGATCCGATGGCATAATGTACGCAAAATCTGAGCCGAAAAACTGTTCAGCAAACTCCCACCGACGCCTAAGCGTTCGTCGGTTGAAGGAAGCACAGGCTAAACAGGCTGCTACGTCGTGGTCTGGGCCTAAACAAGGTAAGCAGTAAGAGTGGAAATCCTTATGAGGTATTTGTTTCCAACAAGTTAAACAATTATTTACTTTTTCTGACATCGGCTGAGGCAAGAAAGAGTCCCCATCCCCAACGGGGTACTTAGCTTTTTAGAAGTCTTCGAAGTAGTATTCGGTAGTAGTAATCTCTGGATCTGACCGACCGGCACTTGCGAACAGCTTCTGCTTCGGGCGCCACGCGGCAAGAAAGACTGAGGAAAATGGCGTCGGCTGATGCCTTTATACCCGAAGACCAGGAGAGATGACGTCGGGTGAAGTGCGACACCAGCCGAGGCCAGACCCAGACTTTGGAATCCGGCCGACCGAAGGGCTGCCTGACGACAGGACAACCCATTTGTTATGACTGCAGATGCATCCTTGAAGGACATCAGTGTGGAAGGCTTGCAACGCTAAAAGCACTACTCTCATCTCTAGAACATTGATATGCAATCTGGTATCGATCTGGGACCACGTGCCTTGGACCATCCTCCACAGATAATGCCCTCCCACCCGAGCTGGTAGATGTCCATGGTCACTGTGGCTTGGGCTGTGGGTGAAATAAATGGGCATCCCGCTAAGATCTCCGGCAACTGGAGCCACCCAGAGAAGTGACTCCCTGCAGGCTTTGCTGATTTGAATTGGATATTCCATGGGGAGATCTAGCCAAGACCACTGTACGGCCAGAGTCCACTGAAGAAGACGCATGTGAAGACGCGCACAGGAGAAGATCAAGATTGCTGCAGTCATTGAGCCTAGGGCTCAGAGAACTTCGCCCGCCTTTGGTAGCCTTGGGCCAAGAACCACTGATATATGGGCCTGTAGGATCTGGACCCTGTCTGGAGTTAGGAAGACTTTCAACTGAAGGGTGCCCAGCCGTGTCCCGATAAAGTCAAAGATTTGCACTGGGTCCAAGAGGGACTTGGAAACATTGATAGTGATCCCTAGCCGGTCTGCAAGATGAAGGAAGGAGTCTCTGGCTATGCAAAGACGACGCTTGGTGGAAGCAGCGAGGAGCCAATCGTCTAGGTAAGGGAATACTTGAATTCCCTGAAGCCTCAGGTGAGACGCTACGACTGCCATCACATTGGTAAACACTCTGGGAGCTGTGGTGAGACCGAAGGGTAGGGCTCTGAACTGGAAATGATGGTCTCCCAGCCAGAAGCGAAGGAATCTCCTGGAGCTTCTGTGAATCTTGATGTGGTAGTAAGCGTCCTGGAGGTCTAACAAGCACATCCAGTCGCATTCTCATAGATAAGGTAGAATGGACTGTAGGGTGACCATCCGGAATTTCTGCTTGGCAACAGCCAGGTTTAAGGTTGACAGGTCCAAGATGGGGCTGAGGTCCCCCCGTCTTTTTTGGCACTAAAAAGATCCTGCAGTAAACGCCTGATCCGGACTGATCTGGGGGGGGGGGACTGGTTTGATGGCTCGTTTACGAAGCAGCTTGGAAATCTTTAGCACTGCCGCCTCCCTTTGAGCGGGTGGTACATCTGGGAGGTGCTTTCGTTGGACGGGAGGGGTAACAAACGGGATGGTGTAACCTCTGGATATTATCTGAAGCACCCAACGATCTACAGTTATGGACTCCCAAGCCGTTGGGTGCAATGATCATCTTCCCCAGACTGTCTCCAGAGTAGGACAGTCGGGCAACCCCTCAGGGCTGCTGCGTGGGCCTGTCCGAGAAGGTCTCCCTAGACTCAAAGTTCCTCGGCCCCCCTCTGCCTCTGGGGCGGCATCTGTCCTGTCCCTCTCTGCTCTAGGGGACGAGTTGTCCTGAGAGTCCCAGGAAAACTGTGATTTTCGGAACCACATCTTCTTTTGCCCTCTCTGATTCTTAGAAAAGGATCTTTGAGGGCTAGAGAAGTGGACTCTGATGACAGAGAAGTCTTCCCATCCTTTTCGTCTGGACCACGGTGTCACGTATGGTCTTCCCAAAAAGAGAAGAACCATCAAAGGGAGCATTTATGAAAGATGCCTTGAAGGGGCCCATGAATTGACACAGTCTGAGCCAAGCGTGTCGCCTCATAGCCACACCAGTCCCAGCCACCCTAGCCGCTCCTTCTGTAGCTTGGGAAAGGAGGGGCATAGACGTGTTAGATACTGATTTCAGAGTCGACATCTTCGCGGAGAACAGACGCTTATCCTCCAGCGACAAAGACTCTGGGGGCGACTCAGCTAACTCCGTGACTAGGTCTTGCTGCAGTCTTATAACGTGTGCCAAATAGTTCAGCACTCAGATGGAAAAAGTCGCTGAAGAATATACTCGTTTCTCAAATCAATCCACCACCCTGGACTCTTTGTCCGGAGGGTGGACCGAGGAACTCTCCTTTGCCAGTTCCCTCTTGGTGGCTGCTGCAGCCACCATAGCATCCACAGGGGATCCTTTATACCAGGCCTGTCTGTCTGAGGGTGGAGAGAGAATCCTGTCCGGGCGTTTTGGTATCGGTCTCCTTCCATGCCTGCGTGGCGATAGGATCCACTAAGGGATCCACAGGAGGGGACACCCAGTACGTAGATGGGTCTATGCCAAAAGCCTCCAGGAACACTGACTCATCCGTAGAAGGTTTTAGGGCTGACCAACCTCCCCTCTGGTGATTCTCCATGATGTCTCCAAAGGAGACATCCTCGGAAGGTGACCTGGGGGAACCTTCTCCATCTAAATCAGTGTCTTCTGTCAAGGACTTGGGGGAGTCCAGGTGCCTCCTTTTACAAATGTGCTTATGGGGACCCTCTTCAGTGGGACTCCCTGAAGAGGGCTCGTGAGCCACGGGGGATTCCTCCAGGGGAACCGCCTGAGGGTCCTCTAGCAGGGTCTATATTAGATCAGCGAACGCTTAAAAAAGCGAACGCTGATTCATCGAACTTAGGTAAGCGAAAGTGGAAAATATCGAAGCAGCAGAAACTCAAATTTTTTCCTAGGGAAAGAATTTGGTTGTCTGTTTCTGTTGCTTCGGTATTTTCAGTGTTGTGGTGGAAAGTTACGGATCGGGTTCAGGTAAGTGTGCGATTTTGTGGATGTTAGCGTTAGGGTGGGTTAGGTGAGTTAGGGTTAGGGCGCGGGTTAGGTATGTGTGCGATTGTGTGGACGTGAGGGTTAGAGTGGGTTAGGTGAGTTAGGGTTAGGGAGCGGGTGAGGTGAGTCTGCGATAGTGACGGACCCTAGGGCTAGAATTTGGGTTAAGGTAAGTGGATAGTTAGTGGTGTGTGCATAGTTTAGTGTAGGTTTAGGTGTGAGATTTTAGGTGTATATGTGTGGATTGCCGTTTGTTTGGTGTGCTTGTGTTGTGTGTATGTGTTCTGGAACAGAGATTTTTTTTCCCCTAGGAAAAACAAAACAATCGCTGTTCTGACAGTACAAGATTGTAAGCTTTCGCTTACCTAAGTTCGATGGATCAGCGTTCGCTTTTTTTTAAGTGTTCACTGATCTAATATAGACCCTTCTAGCACAGGCTGTCCCTGGGACAAGCTGAAGGGAGTCGTAACCGAATCCAAGTGAGTCTGGATGGAATCCAAGGAAATAGGCTGGGGTCTCGATCCTTGGGAAAGAACCCTCACCACGTCGAACGCCGATGGAGAGCGTACCTCCTTAGCACCCAACAAGGAGAAAAGCTCTCCCCGGGTCCGCCGTGAGGCTCGGGGCCTAGGCAGGAGTAACTGGATCTCCGAAGGAATGGCTTGGATCCGACAAAGTCGGAACTGAAGACACCTCCATTCCCTCAGATTAGAATCTCCCATCCTTGGCCCTGAGAGTTGCTCAGATCTGAACTAGTCGAATCCAAGGAACTCAAGGTACTCGCTGGAGTCGAGGTTGGAGGAACAGTCGGCGTCGAACCCCCAGCTCCGAAGACCCTCGGATCCATAAACCTCGAAACCAAGGGCCAGATCGGGAAAGGAGAAATTGGATGAAAGAAGGGCATGCAGGTCCCCCCCCCCTTCCAGAGGGAGAGGGGCCTGGTAAGACTACCATCTGGATTTGGGTCCGAATAAATCTCATCATCCTGTCCATATCCAATTCCAATAGACTCAAGTGTCGAGCATGAGGAGGTTACTGACTCGGATCTGGCTGGTCATTGCGACAACCTAAATGAAGGCCTCAGATCCAAGGGTTCCGTTGGCTCCGGGGAGAACCTCGGGGAGTGGAGCCGAGGAGACGTAGGTCTCGACACTTCAGAAGGTGGGCTAAGGAAGGGCTCCCACTCTGGAGACAGTTTATGGAGCCTATTCCCCCTCTTGTCTCTGTCTTTGTCTTTCTTCCTGTCTTTTCCTTTGACCTCCCCTTCAACAAGTCTAGTGGGAGGGTGAGTCCCAGCCTGCAGGGGAGGTTGAGCAGCTGCTGGAGGACCAGAGGCCGATGAGTCCAGAGCGGAAACAGGTAGAAGGCCTTTTGCAACCACTTTGGCCTTCCTTTCTTTCAAGGGCCTGGGGTTAAATCCGGCGCACACACTGCACTGTACAGATAGATGGGGAACACCCAGGCAAACAGCACACAGAGTGTGACCATCAGCCGGTGAAAGCTTATGGCCACACACTGTGCATTTCTTAAAGGTAGGTTTTGGCTGATCAGCCATATTACAAACAAACACAGCCAACCTACTTAAGACAGACACACTAAACACTCACACCTAAGGGGTAGGGAGGGCCTGCACTAGACTACTTGACAACAAACTTTTTTTTTTTTTTTTTTTAATAAACCGACAAACAAGTGATTGGGGGAGGAAAGGGAACTAAATGACAACACACTCTCACTATCTGGAGAAAAACGACCAAAACAGGCACTTACTAATAGCCCAACACTTGGAGCTACAGAGATCACAATGCTTATGCACAAAGCGGCAAACGAGATCTGAGGGAAGGTAAGAAATGGTGACAGGTTATGGGTAAGGGGGAGGAGCTTGGAGCTCAGAGCAGATGCTTGAAAAGTTGCCGGCTCGGATCAGATATGGATCTGAATACCCACAGGTTGCAGATAAAATGAAGTTAACTACTTCAGATCTATTTATATGTGCAACTCAAACACATGCCAACCTGGTTAACAGCAAAAACACTCCTACTCGAGTTAACTTGCAAGTAATCCTAAAAACTATAGGCCAATAATGAGCCTTCCAACGATGTACATGCAATACACTGGAACTGATGCTGACAGAGTTTAAAGTCAAAACGGAAAACTGTGGGGGAAAAAAATCTAAATTTTGTGTGGATAAACCACAAAAAAAAGCATTTGACAGCAACCCACATTCATAGATAAAAGAGTGCTTAAAAATGTACAAGATATACCCTACACTAATCGATCACATTACAGTGACAGTAAAACAGTGGCAAACCACTCTGCAGTTGAGCCATGATTAATGACTATTTATTATTCCAGGGATAAAAAAATCAAAGGGAGATATTCCAGGGCGACTCTGTCACTGCTGCTCTTTTGTCTTGCCCTTAACCCATTAAGCTGTCTACTTAAAAGATGAAGTCATAGCTACAATTTGGCTCCCAACAAAGTGTAAAGACTTTTCATCTTGCTTTTGCGGATGATTCAAAACTGTACAGTTCATCAGATGAGGAACTGAAAGCACAGCTGCAAGTGGTCAAAACATTTTCAAATGATACAAGAATGTCATTTGGTCTTCATAAATGTGTAAACGCAACCGTCAAAGCAGGAAAGCTGCAGCACCAAGAAAATATCAGCCTGGGACATGAATGTGATACAAGAACTTGAGCAAGAGGAAGTGTATACATATTTGGGAATTGATGATGGATCAACAATAAAAAATAAACAAATGCAAATAAAACTTACAAAGCAATACTTTACAAGACTAAAATTAATACTGAAAACAGCATAACATCTAGAAACAAAGTTCAAGCTATAAACCAATTTGCTCTTCCTCTCCTAACTTACAGTTTTGGAGTGATAGAGTGGCCCCAAAAGGTGTTGGAGCTGTTGGAAACGAAAACAAGGAGGATGCTTCATGTTTATCAAATGATTTATAAAAAAATATTGTATACTGGGGGCGTGGCTTGGACGGCAAGCTGAAAACAGCAGAGTTCTTGAGCTCTGCAGTCTTCATTTTTTCCTGACAGGATTGCTTGTTTAATTTCACCAACAAAGATCTGAAACTACTAAAATCAGATCTGGAAGTTGTAAGCTACAAGTTGGTGTAATTTTTAAGCTAAAATTTACATATTTTCCTGTCAAACTTTCAAACAGAAGGGACACTGAAACCACATTCACAAAGGAAGATGAGCAGCTCCAAATTTTCTCAGCAAGAAACTCCAAAGAAAAAGAAATACAGGCAATCCTTACTACAGTTCAAGACTTGGTAGGTAAAATTGACAAATTAAACTTAAAAGTGGAAAATATAAAAGAAAATGCCACCAAACAAATAACCTTATTAAATGAAGTCCTTTAACAACTAACTGCCCAGATTGCTGCTTTGGTAGTTTCTGCAACAGATACAGACTATAGGTTAACAGAAAGGGAACAACAGACTTTCTTCTTCAAGAAAACATCAGACTCATTGAAAAGACAGATGACACTGAGAACAGAACCAAGAGAAACACAAACTATGGCATTCCGGAGCAGATGGAAGGGAACAGCACGATTAATTTCCTGACTTCTTGGATTCCTAAAATCCTAAACCTACCTGAAGCACTATCCTTCAGGATAGAAAGGGCATGCAAGTCTTTAACTACTACTTCTGTATCCAGTAAAAACAGCTGTCCAAGATTGATTATTGTAAAATGTATCTCCACTCAAGACAAAGACCTTGTTTTAAGAACTGCCTGGTCCCTTGCTCCATTAAAAATTGGTGAACAAACTTAGGTTTGACAATGACTTTTCAACCCTTGTAATGTCCAAAAGAAGAGCATGTGCCCCTCTAAAAATCATTACCAAAGGAAGGAATGAAAGCACAACTCATATTTCCAGCAAAAATTAAACTCCCTGCCAGAAGGAAAGAAAACTTTCGAATCTCTCTCGAAGCATCCATATTTGTCCAAAAAAAAGAACCCTTTAAGTCAACCTGAACCCATGGATTCTTCAATGAACTTAAAAGACCAGCTTCAAAAAATGAGTGGACTATTAAAGGAAAAAAGAAACCCAGAGAAATGAGTATACATAACTTCACATTTCATGCAAGTTTCTGTCTTCTCCCTTCTAAACGAGAAGGAATAATAGAAGGTAATGTAACTTTTTCTCTCCTATTATCTTTCCCACAACAATGTTAACTTTATAAATATACATTTACTCAGAATTCAAGTAAATCAAAATCTTATCCAACTGCAAACTACTATTTTATAGTTTTTATCTCTTTATATACATGGCACAGCACTACTGAAATGGTCACTTACGCATTTCATGTATTTACATACATTTCTTTTATATCCTATACTTATTTCTTCATGTATGTACCTTCCTTCTCTGTTTTAGTCCTAGTGTGACGGGATTTAATCATTGCAGGAGAGAGAAATCCTTACCGTGTTACTGTTAAGTAATTAAAAAGAAAATGGTGATATTTTATTATTATACGTACATTTTCTACTTAACTGAATTTCTGCAATGTGCTCTATTTAGCTAATATATCTTATAGCTGTGTATGGTTGGTAATTTGGAGCCTTTACTTTAAATATTCATCATTTTACAAGTTATGCTTAAAAGCTTCACTTCACTAGAAAATTACTGCCTACTTACTTTTTTGATGGAATTTTGACAACTTTTATGACAAGCCCAAGGTTCTAAAGGCTTCAGTTAGCTCACAGACTCATGAGAAAAGTACAGTTGTGTACACTTACCATAAATGTAGATGTTCGAGTGTATTCACTGTTGCAGTCATTACATTTGGGTAATCTGCTGGCAGGTTGCCCTCAGTCAGCCTTAATAACAAAGTCTTGGGTCCTGCGGCGGTTGCTGTCTCCTCTTCCATGACGTCAGGTCGTCAGGGGTATAAAACATGCAGCCGACGCCATTTTATTCAGTTTTTCTTGCCCCAGATGTCAGGTGCCCCCCAAATGGGGAGCAAAAAAAATATATATATATATATATATATATATATATATATATATATATATATATATATATATATATATATATATATATATATATATATATATATATATATATATATATATATATATATCTATATATATATATATATATATATATATATATATATAGGGTGGGAGGGTGGCCTAATGGTTAAGGTGTTTGCCTTACAAACACAAGGTGCAAGGATTGAGTCTCACAAGGGATAATTGGCTAGGTTTAAAATGGCTCACAAGGGCAGTTAACTTAGTACCAATCTATGAACATACAAGTCCAAACCAGGAAATGGTGCTCGAGAAAGTACATTAGCGCACGGAGTGAAAATACAACACACCAACTAAAACTCCAGCACTTGAAGATAAAAATTATCAAGACAGCTAGTTAAAGCAAGTTTATTGCAGCATAGTCTGCAGAAACACAGACCACTGACCGGTTTTGCCCTTAAGCGTCATCAGTGTGTGACAGTATTACCAGTGGACCCAACAATCATACATCTTTTCAAAAATAAATTAAACCACACCTTTAAAGATACAAACACCCAACATAACAAATCAATAAGTATGCATTCCTCATATTTAACATTCAAATATTGTGACCTAGCTTACTATCCTACCTCAAAATACAAAGACACCTAATGTTAATACAAACTGAGAGAACCATAAATTTTAAACATCAATTTTTCTTATAAATTACCATCGGTCATTCAAACCTGGCTTACAAAGAGCTCCTAAATTGAGTATCCATCGTCGTTCTTTCTGTGTTAATATTTTATGTTTAACCAAATCATTAACACCCTGTATTTGAACCATGTCTATTCCAACAAACACAAGGTGAGCTGTAGTATGGACTAGCTTATGTTTGTATAAAGCACTGCGGGCACGTTGGCATTTGATGTCACTTATATGGAGGGCAATACGTTGTTTCAAGGCACATGAAGTTTGGCCTACATAAAATGCCCCACATTGGCATATAGCCATATACACTACCCAAGTGCTGGTACATTTAATCAGTTGTTTAACATCATAAACCCTCCTAGTATTTACTGATGTAAAATATTTAGTTTTAGACATCAAATTACAATATTTACAAAAGCCACAATATGTATTACCCACTGTGCTACTTGAAGAAAATATAGTTAGACCTTTTTTAAAAGTGGAAAAATACTGTCCTAAAGATTTACCTTCCCTGTAGCCAAAGCTACATACCTCTCCTGTAAACTGTGTGAAAAAAGGATCAGATTGTATAACATGCCAGAACTTAGAAATAGTTCTTTTAATATGAAAAGTATTAGAACCATATGTCGTAATAAATCTCAACTTGCCCTTATCAACCACATCATGTATCTGTTTATCTGATAGTAATAGAGTCCTGTCGCTAACTTTAGATTGTTGATAAGCTTTAGGAATGATATTTTTGTTGTAACCCCTATGTATAAATCTGTTCTGCAAATCCATAGCTTGCTATTCAAATGTCGATTCTGTGGAACAAATTCTCCTAACCCTCTGGAACTGTGATCCTGGTATATTTTGGATGGTGTGTGTGTGTGTGTGTGTGTGGGGGGGGGGGGGGATGACAGCTGCTGGCATGTAAAAATGCATTCTTGGAAAATGGTTTTCTATATAGATTGGTTGCTATTGTACCATCTAATGTTTTGTTAACCATTACATCCAAGAATTCTGTATGTGTGGAATCAATGCCACCTGTAAATGTGATATCATACCTATTGGCATTAAGATATGTCACAAATCGTTGCCATTCAGGTTCGGATGATGGCGATCTATGGTTCACCTAAATAAATATTGAAGGCAGCAGTACTTAAGTGAGAGAGGCGATAACACAGTTTCTGCTACAATATGGCAGTTGGTCCCGACTTTAAAGTTTATCTTGATAACATACTAGCGGATAAGGATGACTGTACTTTTTTTTACTACAACACCCAAGACGACACAGGGGTTGAACGTGAAGGATGAAACAGGACAACCTGATTTGGCACATTCGTTTAAACAACGGAGGTATCTTCTGCATGATTCCCTTATTGGGATATGCAGGTATGCCTCTTTTAAGTCTAGAGTTACTAACCAAGCATTCCTGCTTAACATAGTCAGTAGCTGTTGTAAAGTCAGCATTTTGAATTTTGGAATGTCCAGGAACATGTTCAAAATCGATAAGCCCAGTATTGGACGTCATGAACTGTCTTTTCTGGGTACCAGGAAAAGTCTTGAATAAAAACCTTGTCCTTTTTCCTTTTCTGGTTGAATAGCCCCCATATCCATGAGGGACATGACTTGTTTCTGGGCCTCTGCTCACTGGTTTTGTGGCAGATCCGGCCATCCGTTTGGAATTGGCAAAGTATGGAAATGAAATCTGTATCCCTGGGATACTATGTTTAATACCCACTTGTCATGGGTAAGTAACTGCTAATTTTGAGGATGAAGTGCTAGTTTTACCCCAAGGGGGCTGCCAAAAGGCAAGTGCTTGGTGATGGTAGAGGAAAGTCATTGAGACTGCTTACTGTAGGGTTGTGCTTTGTTCCCTCCAGTTTTGGAGGAGGAGGCACCCCATTGCTCTGACCTGTAAGAACCCTGTGACTGGTATCTGGAGCCTTTTGAGCGCCTGGATTTGCTTTGAGTGGCTCTGTTGGACACAGGAAAGGACCAATTTTTAGTAGGCCAGTGTCTACTGAACTTGAGTGGCTGCACTTGCAAGAAATCTTTTACAGTTTGCATAGATTTAGCTTCGTCTTCCATTTTCTTTAAAATCTCTTCTGCCTTATTACCAAACAGAGTATCATGCTGCAAAGGGGCATCCAACAATTTAGCTTTAACATGATCAGGCAGATTTTGCTCCTTGAGCCAGGCATGCCTTCTAATCACTGATCCAGTAACGGCGGCCCTACAAGAGGCCTCCAAGGAATCAAAACCACACTGCAAAGTATGCTTTCCAACCTGTTCTGCTGAATGCAATAATTCCTGTAACTCTATTTTCCACACAATCAGAAATCAACATCATTTTCTGTTTCAGTAAGCCCATAACATGCTGTTGATATTTAAGCATATAAAACTGGCAGTTTAAAGCCCTGATTGCCAAGGTTGCAGACATATAAACCTTCTTTCCCCATCTATACAGCGCCCTGGAATCTCTGTCAGAGGGGGTAGGATTTTTGGCTGTAGAGGCCTTTACACATTTGGGACCCTGTGAGATAGTCTCAGGATCAGCAGCAAGATTTTTTAATAGAAATTTGTGGGAGTCAGGAACCCTGTAATATGTGGGTAGCCTGCAAGCAGGATAACCCAAGAGTAATGACTGCAACAGTGAAACACGATGAACATCACCAAAGAATAATACTCCCAACCTCCATGATTAACTATGGGAATGGTGTTCTTTTGGTGATGCGAAGTGTTGTTTTTGTGCCAAATGAACCTTTTGGAATTGTGGCCAAAATGTTCAACCTTGGATTCATCAGACCATAACACATTTTCCCACGTGCTTTTGTGAGACTTGATGTATGTTTTGCAAATTTTAGCCAGCCCTGGATGTTTTTCTGTGTAAGAAAAGGCTTCTGTCTTGCAACCCGACCCCATAGTCCAGACATATGGAGAATACGGGAGATTGTTGTCACATGTAGTACACAACCAGTACTTGCCAGAAATTCCTGTAGCTCCTTCAGTGTTGCTGTCACATGTAGTACACAACCAGTACTTGCCAGAAATTCCTGTAGCACCTTCAGTGTTGCTGTAGTTCTCTTGGCAGCTTCCCTAACCAGTTTCCATCTTGCCTTTTCATCAATTTTGGAGGAACGTCCAGTTCTCTGCAACGTCACTGACTGTCTGCACTGTGTTCCATGGTATATCCAATGCTGTGGAAATTTTTTTGTACCCTTCGCCTGACTGATACCTTACAACAATGAGATCCCTTTGATGCTTAGCAAGCTCTCTGCGAACCATGGCTTTTGCTGTAGCAGGCAACTGAGTAAATGTCAGGAAAATCCTACTAGGACACAGCTGAACTTTATTTAGGGTTAATCAGAGTCTCTTAATTGATGACAGGTGTGTACCCAAGAAGACTGAATGGTGTTATTAAATCACACCTATGCAACCAGCGTATTGTAAGTTTTTTATCTTTTATATTTTGTCCCCTAATGGATTTGTTTTTCAGTTGAATTGTACAGGTTATAGGTCACATTAAAGGTGGGAAAAGTTTTAAAATTATTTATTGTGGTCTCATTTTTTATATCACAAAAACCTGGCATTTTAACAGGGGTGTGTAAACTTTTTATATCCACAATATAACAATTCATTTTATATATGTAACCTATTAGTAGGTTTGTCTAAATAACATTTCAAAATATTCATGAAACTACATTGGAAAATATTTAAGTGTTACATTCTTAATATATGATTTTAAGAAGATCAAATAATTACAATCAAAATAGGACTTGCACAAAAAAATCAGTTTGTCAGACAAGAGTGTTACCAGATGGCCAAAAAATAGAATGGTCAGACACACACACACACACACACACACACACACACACACACACACACACACACACACACACACAAACGTCCAAATATGGGTTTCCTGTTCCTGTTATTGAGGTTAAAGAATCCATTACTTATAAGGGGAAGGGAAAGGAAGAACAAATTTATTACACGTGTTTTTCCAACTATTTGTGGATTTTCTCTCACTACCAATAAAAGGCACATTGCACATGTTATTTATAGAGTATCTAATTATTCCTGTTGAGTGGTATATCTGTGTGTCTCACTATGGAGTCACTTAGAACTAGGGCATTTCCAAGAATACCAGCTTGGTTAGGCTTGTCATTACCAGCGGAGTGCTCTCATTTCATCTTTAGTGTTTGCTGATTGTATAAGCTAGGTTTGTCCAACATGCATCCTGGAGACTTGTGGTTTAGGCATGGATTTCAAGTATCTCAGCATCCAAAAGCTTGTTGGTTGGTTATGAAGTAGGTGTCAGTACTAATAGTTTTTTGGGTCCTGGCAAAGTACAGTTGTGTACACTTACCATAAATGTAGATGTTAGAGTGTATTCACTGTTGCAGTCATCACACTTGGATTATCTGCCTACAGGTAGCCCTCAGTCAGCCCGAATACCAGAGACTTCGTATTTCTGTGTCGGTTGCTGTCACTCCAGGACTGATGTCAGGTCGTCAGGGGTATAAAAACAGGCAGCCGATGCCATTACAACAGTTTTTCTTGCCCCAAATGTCAGGAGCTCCCCAAAGGGGAGCTAAGTTATGGTGGGGAAATTGCCACCAGTAAAAAGTAAATACCAATACCCCTGTACGGGATGAGGAATATACACAAGGAGAGAGAGAAGGGGGCTGGAGGGAGGGAAGTCAAGACTGCAACAGTGAATACACGAACATCTACATTTATGGTAAGTGTACACAACTGAACTATGTTCTTCGTGTTCCACTGTTGCAGTCTTGAGAATGTTGGCACCATCACACTTGGGTTGATTCCCAAAGCTGAAGAAAGGGAGAAGGCAGTCAAGAAGAGTTTGGACTTGCTAGTATGCCCTGCAGGACTGCTGTTGCAAAACCTGCCCTGGATTTGGAAAATATAGGCAGGTGATAATGCTTAGTGAATGTGTGTACAGAACTCCAGGTAGCAGCTTCCAGAATGTCCCTGGTAGGGACTCCCCTGAGGAATGCTGTGGAGGTATAAGTTACCCTAGTGGAATGTGTTCTGACCCCCTGAGGGGTTGGTTTCCAGTGTTGTTTGTAGCAGAAATGGATACAGTGTGCTATCCATTTGGAAATTGTCCGATTTGAAATGACCTTGCCCTCTGCCCCTGGTGCAAAACTGAGTAGTAACTGGTCAGATTTCCTGAAGGGCTTAGTCCTATCCGGAAGAATCTGAGCTGTCTGTGCACATCCAAAGAAAGCAGGATCCTTTCCCCTTTATTTTGAGGATTTGGGAAGAATGTTGGCAAATGGATAGATTGGTTGAGAGCCACACTGGACACTAATTTAGGCATAAAGGAAGGATTAGTCCTGAGGGAGACCCTGTCAGCATGAAAAAGAATGAAGGGTTCCACAGCCATAAGTGCTTGTAGCTCAGACAATCTTCTAGCTGAAGTGATGTCCAGAAGCAAGGCTGTTTTCCAAGAGAGAAATTTTAACTCTGTTGATGCTACAGGTTCAAGGGGGGGGGGGGGTGCTGAGCTTTTCCAGTACAAAGTTAACGTCACAAGCAGGGGTGGGTGCTCTCATTGATGGCCTTAAGTTGTTTGTCCCTCTCAGGAACTGTTTGATGAGAGGGTGGGAGAAGAGAGGTGGCTCAGTGTTGTAAAGAGCCGAGATGGCAGAGGCATGGATCTTAATGGAGGAGAAGTATAGACCTCTGTGGAGTAGATCTGCTAGGTAATCCAAGATTAGAGGTAGGGAGGGCAGTGCTGTGTCTTCTCCTTTAGACTGAGTCCAGCAGCAATACCTTTTCCGCTTATCAGCATAGGATTTCCTTGTACTGGGTCTTCTGACTTCAAGAATGACATCCAGCACCTGCTTGCTTAGGCTGGTCACTGGGGGAGAATTCAATGAATAAGCCAGGCTGCAAGATTCAGGGTTTGCAGTTGCGGATGCAAGATCTCTCCCCCCCTGCTGAGTGAGGAAGGTTGGGCTCTGGGGTAGGTGCCAGGGCAGCACCAGTGACAGGCGGCGCAGTAGTGGGTACCAGTGCTGGCATGGCCAGTCCGGGGCAGTCAGGATCGTCCTTGGTCTGTCCTGTCTTATCTTGTGCAATATTCTTGAAAGAAGGGGTAGAGGGGAAATGCATAGATCGAGACATTTACCCACGGAAGGATAGGGCATCCACTTTCCAGGCCCTGCTGTGAGGTGTCCTGGTGCAAAATTTGCTGAGCTGGCGATTGTAGGGGGAGGCAAAAAGGTCGACCTCTGGGGTCCCCCATTTCTGGATCAGAAAGCTGAAAGTGCTGTTCTCTAATTGCCACTCGTGGGACCAGGAGATTTCTGCTTAAGTAGTCTGCCAGTGAGTTTAGTTTGCCTGGCAGGAATTGAGCTTGCAGATGGACCTGCACGTCCACGGCCATAGCCATGGCCAGCCTGCAGAGTCAGTAAGAGTGGGTTGCCCCCTGCTTGTTGATTTACCACACAACTGTGGTGTTGTCTGTTTTTATTAGCAAGGGGCCTGGTGAGAGAAGGGATGTGAAAGCTGTTAGAGCATGCTGAACAGCTAGCATCGCTTTTTGGTTGATGTGCAGATGAATTTGACTTGGGATCCAGTGACCCTGAATGCACTTGTTATCCAGGTGTGCCCCCCAGGTATAGTCTGATCCATCTGTGGTTAGGGTCTAAGTGGTGTGGGGTTGAATAAAGGTAAGTCCCTTGTCTTGGTTGCATGCTGCTGCCCACCAAAGAAACTCTGCCCTTAAACAAGGTATGATAAGAATGACATTTCCAGGTCCTGAGAATGCTGGCACCAAAGACTTTGAAGTACCACTGAAGTTTCCTCATATGCAGTCTGGCATATGGAATTCGTAGAATGCAAGAGGCCATGAACCCTAGGGCCTGCAGGATTTTCCTTGCGGATAGCGGAGTTCTGGTAGCCATTTTAAGTGAAGTAGTCTGTCAGACAGGCTTGTTTTTCTGTAGTAAGGAATGCCATCTGGGGTGCTGTATCTAAGCTTACACCCAGGAATACAATCTTTTGACTGGGGACTAGTTTTGATTTCTTTTTGTTGATAGTGTACCCTAGGGAGGTTAGAAAGTTCTTTACAAATGTCATGTGCTGCAAAAGCATTTTCTGACTGTCTGCCTGAATCAGGCAGTCATCCAAGTTCGGGTAAATTTGAAATTTTCTCCGTCTGCAGTAGGCAATGGCTGGAGCCAGGCATTTTGTGAATACTCTAACAGCAGTGGATAAGCCAAAGGGAAGTGCAGAGAACTGATAATGTATTGATCCTATCTGAAGCGTAGGTATTTCCTGCATGAGTCCCTGATAGGGATGTGCAGATAGGCTTCTTTTAGGTCTAGGGTGGCTAACCAGGTATCTTTGGCCAATATAGGAAACAGCTGCTGAGGGGTGAGCATTTTGAATTTTGGTACCACCAGGAAAGTGTTTAGAATGGAGAGGTCAAGGATTGGGCACCAAGTGCCCTCTTTTCTGGGTACCAGGAAAAGTCTGGAATAGAACCCTCGACCCATCTGTTCTGCAGGAACATGTTGAATTGCCCTTATGGACATCAGGGACTGAACTTGGTTTTGTGCCTCTGCCCACTGGTTTGGCGGTAGATCTGGGAACCCTTTTGGGATCGGCAGTGAGTAGAAGTAAAATATGTACACCTGGGATACAAAATTGAGGACCCATCGGTCTTTGTCGATGGAAGTCCATTTTTTTGCATGATGGGCAAGTTTTCCTCCTATGGGCAAGAGCAGCTGGGCAGATGTGAGGTGTGGAGTTAAGTCATTGTGAATTATTTCCGTAAGGGGGTGGCTTAGCACTCCCTGTTTTTGAAGTGGAGGCACTCCATTGCTTAGATCTCTAAATACCTCGAGACTGTAGTCTGGGAGGGGGGTGGGTCTGTTTCCTCTGGGTCTAGTTTGAGATGGCCTTGAGGTGGCTGGAAAGGGGAAATGCTTACTGAATCTAGGAGGCTGTACTTGCAAGAAATCTTTGACTGTCTGCACAGACTTAGCTTTTTCTTCCATCTTTTTAAGAACCTCTTCTGCTTTGGTGCTAAACAGATTGTCCTTGTTCAAAGGAGCGTCTAGTAATTTTGATTTGACATGGTCTGGCAAGGTCTGCTCCTTAAGCCAAGCATGCCTTCTTAGTACAGAACCAGTGACTGCTGCTCTGCAATATGGCGTCAAAGCCACAATGCAAAATATGCTTGCTGACTTGGCTTGCAGAATGCATAAGCTCTTGTAATTCTTTATTTTCTGCACAGTCTGTAAAGGTAGCTAATTTTTGCTTAATAAGTTCCATAGTATGTTGTTGGTACTTCAGCATGTGAAACTGGCAATTCAAAGCTCTAATGGCGAGAGTTGCAAAGGTGCATATTTTTCTTACTCCCATCTGTCTAAAGCTCTGGAATCCCTGTCCGAAGGGGTGGGATTCTTAGCTGTAATTGCTTTGATACCTTTAGGCTCCTGAGAGATGACCTCTGAGGTCAGCAGTAGAATTTTTGAAAAGGAATTTGTGAGTCAGGAACTCTGTAGTACCTGTCTGGTTTCCTAGGAGCAGGGGGTAAAATATTAGGAGTTAGACTGGATTCCACAAAGACATCATCCACAACATCCAGGACTGGGGGTATTGCTAAAGGTCTATGTTGTGGCAAATCTAGAAATTCTCTGTGACTCTTTTTGGACTGAGGATAGTCTTGGCATTCCCAGTGGAAATGCTCTCAAAGTATACAAGGTTTCACCAAAACAAAAATCATCTGGAGGAGAAGCAGAGGGAATGGATTCCTCTGCATCTAAATCCTCATAAGCAGATAAAGGCATGTCTTCATAATCAGATACCTCCGAGTCGTCAGACTCTTGGTCTGTTAAAGCTGCTGGGGACTGGTCTCTTTCTCTTAGCAGAGGAAGGCTGGCTTCCCCTAATCATCATAATAAGGTCTTCTGGCATTTTAAGCATTTGATGTTGTGGCAAGGAAGCAGGTGCTTGAGTTTGGGTCGTCGTTTTTTTTTTTAGGCGTAGCTCGTACTCTTGACCTTAGAAATTTGGTTGTTTTAGACAGAACTGAAGATGCAAAAGAAGTCGGTTTGTGTTGAAAATCGGTAGTACGAACAACTTCCTCAGAAGCTGGTGCCTGCTCAGTGGCTCTGGACCCATCCAAGATAGAGACATCTGCAGGTTCCATAGTCGAAGAAGAGTCTCACGACATACCGGACTCCGAATGGGTCTCAGAAGTGGCCTGCAAATTCATTGAAGCGAGCATTAGGGTCTGCAAAAGCACCACACTGAGTACCAGCAAACTGGTGACTAGCTTAACGGAAGCATCGTCGGCAGGTTTGGACCTGTGCGGTCTGCCTCTGTCTTTATCCTTGTTTTTTTGGAAGATCGGTAGTCTGATGGCTTACTGAAGCCATTTCGGAATATGGAGATCGAGAACGAAGTATTTAGCGACAATAAGGGCCCGACAATTAATAGTTCTGGCATTGAACAAAGCACAGAAGCGACAGCGGAGGATGTCGTGGTCTGGGCCTAAGCAAGTGACGCAGTAAGAATGAAAGTCTTGGTGTGGTATTTGCTTTCCACAGGCAAGACAATTAACTTTTTCTGACATCGGTTAGAGCAAGAAAAAAGGATCCCCAACGGGGTACTTAGCTTTAGAAGACTTCAGGATGATTCAATTTGGAAACAAAAACTTAGGTAACGGCCGGCACGGCACTCGTGCAAACTGCTTCTGCTTCGGGCTCCTCAGCAGGAAAGACTGATGTAATGGCTTCAGCTGCCTGTTTTTATACCCCTGACGACCTGACGTCAGTCCTGGAGCGACAGCAACCGATGCAGAAATACTGTCTCTGGTATTCGGGCCGACTGAGGGCTACCTGCAGGCAGATAACCCAAGTGTAATGACTGCAACAGTGAAACACGAGGAACATCAAGGATGGTTCCAGAAACAGTAAGTACTTGCACCTCTTACATGTAGATCAGTTAGCGGTACAAACAAATGTTTATCAGTGAGCATGAGGCAGTTGTTGCCTGGAACTAGTAGGCTAGTAAAAGACTGTACTGGAGTTTGCAATGTTGTGGTTTCTAGGATCTGATGTGTGTGCATGTGTACATGTATGAAAATAGATATAGATACCCGATTATACTACTGTTAGAATAGTTTTTTTTTAACCCTACTACTTCAATGAAAGTTACAAATCAGTTCTCATTAGATAATGTAGTAGACTTTAGTACAATAAGACAGAATTGTAACCACAAAGTACAGTTGTGTACACTTACCATAAATGTAGATGTTAGAGTGTATTCACTGTTGCAGTCATCAGATTTGGGATATCCCTGCCAGGGTAGCCCTCGGCCGGCCCAAACACCAGAGGCTTAGTATTTCGGAGTCGGTTGCTGTCGCTTCAGGACTGACGTCAGGCCATCAGTAGTATAAAGTAATGCAGCTGACACCACATCAGTTTTTCTTGCCATAACCGGTCAGGAGCCCTGAAGTGGGAGCCAGGTTCTTGTGGAAGAACCCCACCAGTAGAAAGTAAATACTAACATGTCCCTTGTAAGGAAAGGGAAGAATGAAGGGGGGGGGTGGAGGGATCGAAAAGTACAGTTTTGTACCTACCATAAATGTAGATGTTAGAGTGTATATACTGCTGCAGTCATCACACTCGGGTTATCCTGCCGTCAGGCGGTCCCGCAGTCAGCCGAATCCCAAAGTCTTGGTCCGGCGTTGGTTGTCGTCGCTTCTTCCCTGACGTCAGTGCGACAGGGGGATAAAAGAGGCAGCCAACGCCATTTTTTCAGTTTTTCTTGCCCCAGATGTCAGGTGCCCCCAACTAGGAAGGCAATACAAATAACTATGCAAAAATACCTTAGTAGATAAACAATAGTACTAGCTGTTAGCAAATACACCATATAGACATGCATCCAATAGATTGATGTACATGGAGTTATAACTAACACCCTGGTATGTAGAGGGGATGGTGGGAGGGTAACCTGGACTGCAGCAGTATATACACTCGAACATCTACATTTATGATGGGTACAAAACTGTACTATGTTCATCGTGTTATACTGCTGCAGTCACCACACTTGGGTTGAATCCCAAAGCTATGGATGGGTGGCTGGTACTAAACTGGGTTAGGTGAAGCTAGGATGCCCTGCAGAACTGCAGTGGCAAAACCAGCTCTGGTTTTTGAGTATACTGGAAGGTGGTAGTGCTTGGTAAAGGTGTGCACTGAACTCCAAGTAGCTGCCTCCAGAATGTCCTTGGTTGGAACCCCCCTGAGAAAGGCTGCTGAGATTGCTGTAGCCCTGGTAGAATGGGACCTAATATTAACATGCACTGTTTTCCCATGGTGCGAGTAGCAAAAGCGGATACAATGTGCTATCCATTTGGAGATGGTCTGTTTTGAAATAGCCTTTCCTTGTGAACCTGCAGCATAGGATACAAAGAGTTGGTCCGTTTTTCTGAAGGTCTTTGTCTTATCCAAATAGTAACGTAGCTGTCTGTGAATGAGTCTTTCTCCTTTATTCTGGGGGTTTGGATAAAAGGTGGATAAATGAATGGTCTGATTCAAAGCCACACTGGATACTACCTTTGGCATAAAGGTAGGGTTAGTTCGTAAAGAGACTCTGTCCTGATGGAAAATGATGAAAGGTTCCACTGCCATAACTGCCTGTAGTTCTAAGACTCTGCGTGCCGAGGTGATAGCCAGCAACACAGCTGTTTTCCATGACAAATATTGTAGTTCTGCTGAGAAGGCTGGTTCGAAAGGAGGCAGTATTACTTTTTCTAAAACGAAGTTGAGGTCCCAAGCTGGCGTTCGGGGTTTTCTGGGGGGTTTTATATTCTTATCCCCTCTGAGAAACTGCCTTAGTAAAGGGTGTGAGAATATGGGAGGATCCGTATTATACGGAGCTGAAATGGCTGAAGCATGGATCTTAATGGATGAGAGAGAAAGGCCTTTGTGTAGCATCTCAGTTAAGTATTGCAGTTTTTGAGGAATGGTTGGTATCCAAGGATTTTGGCCTTTAGCCTGGTTCCATGCACAAAATCTTTTCCATTTGTCTGAGTAAGTTTTTCTGGTGCTGGGCCTCCTGGCCTCCAAAAGGACATTCAGGACGTCCTTTGAGAGAAGTGTTGATTGGTAATTCAAGGTATTCTCCATGCAGCTAAATTTAAAGTCCCGAGCTGACTGTGAAGGATCTGAGAGTTTTGCTGAGTCAACAGAAGTGGGAATTGAGGTAAGATCCATGGAGGGCTGTGAGTCAAGGTCCTTAGTAATGGGTACCAGTGCTGACGTGGCCAGTCCGGAACAATGAGGATCATTTGTGGTCTCTCTGATCTAACTTTCAGTAATACCTTGGTCAAGAGAGGTAGTGGTGGGAAGGCATAGACTGTCAATGCTGTCCAACTGAATGATAGGGCGCCCACTTTCCAGGCTAGGGAATGATAAGTCCTTGTGCAAAATTGCTGTAGTTGGCAATTGTTGGGGGAGGCAAATAGATCTATGTCTGGGCGTCCCCACCTTTGAGTTATCATTGAAAATACTTGTGGGTGTAGTCTCCACTCGTGAGGATCTGCCAAACTTCTGCTTAATTCGTCTGCCAATATGTTTTCCTTTCCTGGCAGGAATTGTGCTTGCAGTTGTACTTGGTAAGTCAATGCTGTGTTCCACAAGGTCATTGCCTGTCTGCATAAAGGGTAGGAGTGTGTTCCTCCCTGTTTGTTTATGTACCACATAACTGTGGTGTTGTCCGTCCTTAGTAGTTGTCCTGGATGCAACAGGTCCTTGAAGGCTGTCAGTGCATTTTGCACAGCTGGCATCTCCTTTTGGTTGATGTGTAGATGCATTTGTTTTGCAGACCATTTGCCCTGTATGCACTGTCCTGCCATGTGTGCTCCCCAGGCGTAGTATGAAGAATCTGTTGTCATAGTTTGGTTTGCTGGAGGTAAGACAAAAGGAAGACCCTTGTTTATTTGACATGCTTGAGCCCACCATAGGAACTCTTTTTGAAGGCAGGGAATGAGAGGTATACTTGTTTCGAGGCTGTGCCTGTGTTGAGTCCATACACTTTTCAGGTACCATTGTAATTTCCTCATATGCAGCTTTGCATGTGGAATTAGTTGGATGCAGGATGACATGAACCCCAATGCCTGCAGGATTTTCCTTGCAGTGAGCTGGGTAAAAAGTTGCCATCTTTTTGAAGTATTGAGTCAGTTGTTTTTGTTTGTCTGGCGTGAGATAAGCCATCTGGGCCGTTGTATTTAAGCTGGCACCCAGGAATATTATGTCTTGTGAGGGTACTGGCTTTGACTTCTTTTTGCTTACTGTGTACCCTAGGCAACTTAGCAGCTTTGTTACAAAGGCCAGATGCTGTAATAGAATGGCCTTGCTGTCCGCTTGGATCAGGCAGTCGTCCAGATATGGATAAATTTGTATTCCTCGTCTGCAGTATGCAATTACTGATGCCAGGCATTTCGTAAATACTCTGGGCGCAGTAGATAAGCCAAAGGGCAATGCAGAGAATTGATAATGCGTTGTACCTGCCAAAAATCTGAGGTATCTTCTGCAATCTTGTCTGATAGGGACATGCAGGTATGCCTCTGAGGTCCAACGTTACCAGCCAAGACTCCTTGCCCAGCATGGGAAGAAGCTGCTGTAGTGTGAGCATTTTGAATTTGGGTACCTCCAGGTATGTGTTTAGAATTGAGAGGTCTAACATGGGTCTCCAGCCTTTGTCCTTTCTTGGTACTAGAAACAGTCTTGAGTAAAACCCTTGACCTTGCTCCTTTGTAGGTACTTTTGAATTGCTTTCATATCCATGAGAGCTAAAATTTGTGTTTGTGCCTCTGCCCATTGGTTTGGAGGCAGATTTGGCATGCCTCTCATCCGTGGTAAAGTGTGAAAATGAAATCTGTAGCCTCGGGTAATAATATCCAGAACCCATTTGTCCTTTGTTATGATGCACTAATTTTGTGGAAATAGAGCCAGTTTTCCTCCCAAAGGTGCTGCCAGGGCAATTTTGCTTGGCAGACTAAGAGGGAAGTCATTGTGTTTGTTTCCTGGAGGGTTGAGATCTTTCGTCTCCACCTCTTTGAGTTGTTGTATGTCATTGTCTAGGCCAGAAAGAACCTTGTGGCTGGCCTCTGCCCCTTGGGCGTCTGTACCTACCCCTTTGGGGTCTGTCTGATGCAGGAAAGGACCAGTTTTTTGATGGCCAGTTTCTGCTGAAACGAGGAGGTTGTACCTGTAAAAAAATCTTTAACTGTCTGCATAGATTTTGCCTATTCTTCCATTTTCTTTAAAACTTCCTCTGCTTTGACACCAAATAACACATCTTTCTGCAAAGGAGCATCCAATAACTTTGCTTTGACATGTTCTGGTAAGGCTTGCTCTTTTAGCCAAGCATGTCTACGTATTACAGATCCTGTGACAGCTGCTCTACATGAAGCTTCCAATGAATCAAAAAGTACAGTTTTGTACCTACCATAAATGTAGATGTTCGAGGATCCACATTGCTGCAGTCCTAACTATTGGGGTAGTCCGCTGTCCAGTCGGCCCGAATACCAAAGTATATGGCTGACGTCGGTCAGGGCGCATTAGACTGACGTCAGTACGTCAGGGTACTAATGCGCATGACCGACGTCATATCCTCAGTCTTTTCTTGCCCCAGATGTCAGAAGACCCTGAAAAGATAAGGCCAAAAACCAAAAACTCCCAAAAAACCTGCACCAAAAAATATATATACAATATATACACAATCAGCAGAATATAACCTCACCTACACAACCACCCCTAAACACAGAGGGGAAGGAGGGAGGGTAAATTGGACTGCAGCAATGTGGATCCTCGAACATCTACATTTATGGTAGGTACAAAACTGTACTATGTTCTTCATTCCACATTGCTGCAGTCCTAACTATTGGGTAGAATCCCAAAGCAGAGGTAAGGGAGGCTGGCAAATCATAGGGAAGCAGGAACTGACAACATGCCTTGCAAAATAGCTGTGGCAAAACCAGCCCTAGACTTAGAGTAGAGAGGAAGGTGATAATGCTTAGAGAAAGTATGCACTGAACTCCAAGTAGCTGCCTCCAAAATATCCTTAGTTGCCACCCCTTAGAAATGCTGTGGAAGTGGCAGTAGCCCTAGTGGAATGAGGCCTAATCCCAGCTGGAATCTCCTTGCCATGATGTGAATAACAAAAAGTAATGCAACACCCAATCCACCTAGAAATAGTTTGTTTTGACACAGGCTTGCCCTTTGAACTCAAAGCAAAAGAAACAAACAACTGCTGAGACTGCCTAAAATCCTTAGTCCTGCTCAAATAATAACGCAATAGCCTGTGTACATCTAAAGTGTGCAAAATCTTTTCCCCTTTATTTTGGGGATCTGCATAAAAGGTAGGCAAATGAATAGTTTGGTTTAAAGCCACACTAGAAACCACCTTAGGCATAAAGGAAGGATTAGTACGTAAAGATACCCTATCCTTATGAAAAATCAAAAAAGGCTCCACTGCCATAAGGGCCTGCAACTCAGAAACCCTTCTTGCAGAAGTAATGGCCAACAAAAAGCAGTCTTCCATGACAAGTATTTCAATTCAGCAGTAGCCGAGGCTCAAAAGGTTGTAGAGTAAGTTTCTCCAACACAAAATTGAGATCCCAAGCAGGAGTAGGAGCTCTACGTGGGGTCTTATATTCTTTGCCCCTCTAAGAAATTGCTTGAACAAAGGATGCGAAAACAATGGTGGGTCACAATCATAGTGAGCTGAAATTGCTGCAGCATGAATCTTAATGGAAGAGAAAGACAAACCTTTGTCCAGTAACTCAGTAAGATATTGAAGAGCCACACTCAAATTTGGCTCAGTAATCTCTAAATTGTTTGCTGCACTCCAAAACAAAAATCTCTTCCATTTTTCTGCGTACACTTTCCTTGTACTAGGTCTTCTGGCTTCCATAATCACATTTAAAACTTGTTGAAGAAGCTGAGACCTGCTGTCTTTCAAAACAGAATATGCCAGGCTGTTAGATGTAGAGAGTGAAGCTTGACATTGAGCAGATGACCGTCCCTCTGAGACAACAGGTGTGGAATCAAGGGTAAAGGCCATGGAGGCTTCCTTACCAGACTCCTCAGTAATGGGTACCAGTGCTGCCGAGGCCAATCTGGAGCTATTAAAATCATCCTTGGCTTGTCTTGTCTGACCTTTAGAAGCACCTTTGGAAGAAGAGGCAGAGGTGGAAAGGCATACACATGAAGATTTTTCCAACTGAAAGAAAGAGCATCCACTTTCCAAGCTGTGTGATGAAATCCTTCGTGCAAAACTTTGGCAGCTGGTGGTTTAGTGGAGAAGCGAACAGATCTATGTCTGGAGTTCCCCATGACACTGTCAATTTTGAAATACATGAAGATCCAGTTTCCACCGTGGGGATCCATGATTTGTCTGCTTAATACATCTGCTAAGGAGTTCTGTGCTCGGCAGAAACCTTGCCTGAAGAGTTAGTTGCAGACTGAGCGCAGTCTCCCATAAAATCATTGCTTGTCTGCACAATGGGTAAGAATGTGTTCCCCCTTGTTTGTTGATGTACCACATGACAGTTGTGTTGTCTGTTAGAATCAACACCTGCCCTGGAAGAAGTAACTCCTTGAAAGCAATTAATGCAAACTGAACTGCTAACATCTCTTTCATGTTGATATGTAGATGCTGTAGTCTGGCAGGCCACTTGTCTTGTATCCACTTTCCATTTAGATGAGCTCCCCAAGCAATATCTGAGGCATCTGTCGTTAGAATCTGACTTGCCTCTGGCCGGGTCACAGAGAGTCCCTTGTTTAGGTGACATTCCTGAGCCCACCACAAAAATTCCTTTTGAATGCAAGGTATTATTTGAATGACAGTGTCCAAATCCTGGCAGTGCTGTGTCCACAGATTTTGAGATACCATTGTAGCTTCCTCATATGCAGTTTGGCATTGGGAAGCACCAGAATACAAGATGCCATGAACCCTAAGGCTTGAAGGACTGTCCTTGCAGTCAGCCCGACTGAAGAGATAGATGATGGAAGTAACTGGAAAGATTCTTTTGTTTGTCCGGGGTTAAAAGGCCATCTGGGCTGCTGTATTCAGTCTCACACCCAGAAAGCACATGTCTTGAGAGGGTACTAGACTGGACTTTATTTCGCTCACAGAATACCCTAGGCATCTTAGCACTGCTATGACATATTCCAGATGCTGTAGAAGATCTTCTTTTCTTGAGCCAGAATCAGGCAGTCGCCCAAGTAAGGATAGATTTGGATTCCTTTTAGCCTGAAGTAAGCTATCACTGGAGCCAGAACCTTTGTGAATACTCTGGGCAGTAGATAAGCCAAAGGGCAATGCAGAGAACCGATAATCAGAATTCCCAGCTCGAAACGCAGATACTTCCTGCAACTTAGTCTTATTGGCACATGAAGGTAAGCTTCCTTGAGATCTAAAGTTACCATCCAGTGATCTTTGCCCAGCAGAGGTAAAAGCTGTTGTAACGTCAACATTTTGAACTTGGGAATGTCCAGATAAGTGTTGAGGATAGATAAATCCAGAATTGGTCTCCACGTGTTCCCCTTCTTTGGTACTAGGAACAGGCGAGAATAAAATCCTAGGCCCCTTTCCGCACAGGAACTGACTGAATGGCCCCTATTTGGAGCAACAGAGAAATTTGCTTGTGAGCCTCTGTTCTTTGAAGAGGAGGAATGTCTGGCATGCCTTTGAAAGGAGGCAAGGTATGGAAATAAAACCTGTAACCGTGGTGAATAATATCCAGAACCCATCTGTCTTGGGTAATTAAATCCCAATTTTCTTTGAAAAGAGACAGCCTTCCTCCCAAAGGTGCTGCCAGACGAGAACGTACTGGCAGCGGAAAAGGCAGGTCATTGGGTCTGCTTACGAAAGGACTGACCCCTGCCCTCACCAGAAGTCTGAGCAGGGGAACTCCCTGTCCTAGGCCTAAAGAACCCTGAGCTCTGCCCCTACCACGCCTAGACCTACCCCTAGACTGGGAATCATAAGCAGGATAAGTCCATCCCTTAGTAGGCCAATTTCTACTAAACTTGGAGGCTGCACCTGCAAAAATCTTTAACAGTTTGCATAGACTTAGCCTTGTCCTCCATTTTCTTCAAAACTGCTTCCACAGGCGAACCAAACAACACATCAGACTGTAAAGGAGCATCCAAAATCCTTGTCTTAACATGCTCAGCTAAATTCTGATCTCTCAGCCAGGCGTGCCTACGAAGAACAGAACCAGTGGCAGCCACCCTGGAGGAGGCCTGCACAGCATCAAAACCACACTGCAAGGAATGTTTACCCACCTGTTCAGACACATGAACTAAATCCTGCAACTCTTTACACTCAATACCTTCAGCCAGAGCATCCACCTTAGATTTCAGCTGTGAAAGAAGATAATTCTGATATTTTAACATGTGAAACTGACAATTCAACGCCCTCATGGCTAAAGTGGAAGAAGTATACACTTTCTTTCCCCATCTATCCAAAGCCCTTGCCTCTTTATCAGGAGGGACAGGATTTTTAACAACTGAGGCCTTCACACCTTTAGGCCCCTGAGAGACAGTTTCTGGGTCTGCCCTAGGACTCTTAAAAGATACTTATGAGCTTCAGGCACCCTATAATACCTATCCGGTTTAACTGGGGCAGGAGGCAAAGAATCAGGATTCAGGGAAGCCTCTGCAAACACATCTTCCACCACATTCAAAACAGGAGGTATAGCTAAAGGCCTATGCTGGGGTAAAACAAGAATTCCCTAAGCCTTTTCCTGGAATCAGAGAAATCTTGACCTTCCCATTTAAAATGCTCCCTCATGGAATGCAGAGTCTCTGAAAATGAAAAATCCTCAGGAGGAGAAGCAGAAGGAGTAGAATCATCCACATCAGAATCAGAATAAGGAGGGTACTCCTGCAAGTCTTCAGTCAAGACTCCAAAGCCTCCAAGCATTGCTCAAAACTCTCAAACTCAGGTTCCACCCTAGGCCTCTTATCAGGAGGGGGCATAGAACCCCTAATCATAGTAATCAAATCCTCTGCCATTTTAAGCATATGTTTCTTAGGTAAAGATCCTGAAGCACTAGGAGAAACCCCCACAGAAGCTAAACTTGGCCTGCCCCTCAAAGAAGCCTTGGAAACTGAAGGGAGGCTCTAACCACCTTAGGAAGAGAGGGAAGAACAGCCACCTGAGAAGCCCCTCAGCCTGGCCTACTTCCTGAGAGGATACATCCTGTAACAGTAAAGTCTCTCCCTGAGACTCCAAAGAGACACCTGGCAAAACCTCCGGCTCCACTGAGTTTCCAAAGAACCGGCGCCTGGGACTGTCGGTTCCTCCACCCTAGGCTTTGCTGCTTTATCTTTGCGCTTTTAGCGAAGCGCCGGAGCATCCGACGGCATTTTATAATTACAACGCTTCCCAAACACTAACCTGCCACAGTCTAACCTTCTTTTAATAGTGCGTTTGTTAAATCTAGCACAAGAGCGCATCCAACAACGCCGTGCTCAGGCCCTAAACAAGGTATACACAAAGTATGGTAATCCCTATGAGGTATCTGTTTCCCACAAGAAATACAGTTATTCACTTTTTCTGACATCCGGTTAAATACTGAGGCAAGAAAAACCAAAATATTCCCAACGGGTACTTAGCCAACTTTGATTCGGTCTGAAACTCTGACTTCAGAAACTTTCAGAACGCCAACCTGCACTCGCAAAATTGCTTCTGCATCGGACCATGCGGCAAAAAAGACTGAGGATATGACGTCGGTCATGCGCATTAGTACCCTGACGTACTGACGTCAGTCTAATGCGCCCTGACCGACGTCAGCCATATACTTTGGTATTCGGGCCGACTGGACAGCGGACTACCCCAATAGTTAGGACTGCAGCAATGTGGAATGAAGAACATCCACACTGTAAGGTATGCTTTCCCACCTGTTCTGCTGCATGCAGCAAATCCTGCATCTCTTTGAAATCAGGTTGATCTGTCTGAGGGATCATTTCCTGCTTTAACTGTGTAATCAAGTACTGCTGGTATTTTAGCATGTGGAATTGGCAGTTTAAGGCCCTCATGGCCAAAGTGGCAGACGTATACACTTTCTTCCCCCATCTTTCTAATGCTCTGGAATCTCTTTCAGAAGGTAGTGGATTCTTGGCAGTAGAGGCCTTAACCCCTTTGGGACCCTGGGAAATGGTTTTGGGGTCTGCAACAGGGCTTTTATATAGAAACTTATGAGAATCAGGAACTCGGTAGTATCTGTCTGGTTTAGCTGGTGCAGGAGGGTAAGGAATCTGGGTTTAGACTAGATTCGGTATAATCATCATCCAAAATGTCTAAAACTGGAGGAATTGCAAGGGGTGTATGCTGTGGGAGAAGAAGGAACTCACGGAGTCTTTTCTTAGAGTCAGAGTAATCTTGGCCTTCCCAGTGGAAGTGTTCCCTCATGGTGTGTAAAGTTTCCCCAAAAGAGTAGTCGTCAGGGGGGGGGGGGGGGGACACAGAGGGAATGGACTCTTCAGCATCTGAGTCTTCATAAGGAGGGAAGGAATAATCCTGTTCCTCAGAGTTAGCTGAGGAAATGGATGCTTGGTCAGAGGAAGGATAATCTTCCTCCAGTCTATGCCTTTTGTCAGGAGGGGGTTGTGAACCCCTGATAAGGGTAATTAAATCCTCAGCCATCTTAAGCATCTGTTTTTTAGGCATAGGGGTCTGTGGGGGGGAACTGTGGACCCGGTTTCCTAACTTTTAAGGGGGTTTTAAGTTTAGCATAAGACTTAATAGAAATAGTTGTCGGTTTGAAGACACCTTCAGAAACCGAAGGCCTGTCCAAAATCTCCGGATCACCGTCAGGGTTGGCGTCCGAGGGGTGAGATGGAACCGGCTCCTGAGGCCCAGCTAATTCGGTCTGGGAGGCCGTCAGAATTTCTAAATCAGCGGTAGTCAGGGGCTGCGTAGGCACCTCGCTGAAAACCAGAGAACCGGCGGTAGGCCTTGCTGAGGCCTCGGTATCTGGTCTTGGTTGCCTGTCCTTATCCTTGCGTTTTTTAATCATTGCTGATGTCGGTTGTTCCGACGACATGCTATAATTAAATTTTCTGCCAAAATAATGTCGGGCGAAATCTGCCCGACGCTCGATTGTACGTTTGTTGAACCTAGCACAAAACCAACAACCAGAGACGTCGTGGTCTGGGCCTAGGCAAGGAATACAATAAGAATGAAAATCCTTATGAGGTATTTGCTTCCTACAAGAAATGCAATTATTAACTTTGACTGACATTGGTCTGAGGCAAAAAAAGTTTCCCCAATGGGGTACTTAGCTTTAGAGAAGACTTCGGGCTGAAATTTGATTCGAAAATCTCAGGAGCTAGCTGACCGGCACTTGCGAACGGCTTCTGCTTCAGGCACCGCGCGGCAAGAAAGACAGAAAAAATGGCGTCGGCTGCCTCTTTTATCCTCCTGTCGCACTGACGTCAGGGAAGAAGCGACGACAACCGACACCGGACCAAGACGTTGGGATTCGGCCAACTACAGGACCGCCTGACGGCAGGATAACCAGAGTGTGATGACTGCAGCAGTATAACACGATGAACATCCAGAACTGCAACGGTAAATACATTCTAACATCTACATTTATGGCAAGTGTACACAACTGTACTATGTTCTTTGTGTTTCAGTGTTGCAGTCATTACATTTGAGTTGATTCCCAAAGCTGAGGAAAAGGGTGGTGGCAGTCAAGGAAAAGTACAGTTTTGTACCTACCATAAATGAAGATGTCCGATAGGTATGCATCTGCAGTCATAACATATGAGTTGTCCTGCCTCAGGCAGCCCTTCGGTCGGCCGGATTCCAAAGTCTGGGTCTGGCCTCGGCTGATGTCGCACCTTCCCCGACGTCAGAGCGTCTGGGGTATAAAAGCATCAGCCGACGCCATTTACCTCAGTTTTTCTTGCCCCAGATGCCAGGTGCCCTCTAGGAAGGCTAAATTTGGATAAATGCAATAGAATTCCAAACATTTGCAAAATTATATATATATATATATATATATATATATATATATATATATATATATATATATATACACATATATACATATATAAAGAGGGGTAAACACCCTAGGAATACCACAGAGGGGTAGGAGGGAGGGTAAACCTGACTGCAGATGCATACCTATCGGACATCTACATTTATGGTAGGTACAAAACTGCACTATGTCCTTCAAGGTTGCATCTGCAGTCATAACATATGGGTAGAATACCATAGCCAATCTGGGGGAGGAGGTACTAAGAAAAAGATGGTGTAGTTAGGATCCCCTGCAGGACTGCAGTAGCAAAGCCTGCTCTGGATCGGGAGTATAAAGGTAGATTGTAATGTTTGGTAAATGTATGCACGGAGCTCCAAGTAACAGCTTCTAAAATGTCCTTGGTAGCCACCCCTCGTAGGAAAGCTGTAGTGGTGGCTGTGGCCCTTGTGGAATGAGGCCTGATGTTTGCAGGAACTGACTTTCCATGAAAGGAGTAACAAAATCAAATGCAATTTCCTATCCATTTTGAAATTGTCTGTTTGGAAATTGCTTTTCCTTGCACCCCAGCAGCATGTGCTACAAATAGTTGGTCAGTTTTTCTGGTACTTTTAGTTCTGTCCAAGTAGTAGCGTAGTTGTCTGTGTATATCCAGGGTGTGCAGAAGTTTTTCCCCTCTATTCTGTGGATTTGGGAAGAACGTAGGCAAGTGAATTGATTGGTTCAAGGATACCCTAGATACCACCTTTGGCATAAAAGTAGGATTAGTTCTTAGTGTAACTCTGTCCTGATGGAAGATAAGAAATGGCCGTACTGCCATTAATGCTTGTAACTCAGATACTCTTCTTGCTGAAGTTATTGCCAGAAGGAATGCAGTTTTCCAAGACAGAAACTGAAGATCCGCTGTTGCTGCTGGTTCAAAGGGAGGAAGTGTTAGTTTCTCCAAGACAAAGTTGAGATCCCAAGCAGGTAAAGGGGGTTTTCTTGGAGGTTTGATATTTTTGATCCCTCTCAGAAATTGCTTGAGGAGAGGGTGTGAGAAGATAGGTGGATCCACATTGTATTCTGCTGAAATTGCTGAGGCATGAATCTTAATGGAAGAATAGGAAAGGCCACTGTGGAACAGCTCTGCTAAGTATTCCAGAATATGTGTCATGCTTGCCACTGTCACATCCAAGCCTTTTGATGTGTTCCAAATGAAAAATCTTTTCCATTTAGCTGAGTATGTCTTCCTTGTGGAAGGCCGGCGACTTCCATGATAATGTCCTTCACTCTGTGATAAAACATTTTGATTTGGATTTAAGGGATTTTCCAGGCAGTTAGCTGCAATGTTTTTAAGTTGGGATGCATGATCTTGAAATTGTTCTGCGTCAGAAGAGGCCATAGGGGGAGAGGCCATGGTTTTGCCTGTGACATGCTCCTCAATAGTGGATACCAGTGTTGCCTTGGCCAGTCTGGAGCTATCAGAATCACTCTTGGCTGTTCCTCCCTGATCTTCAGTAGAACCTTGTACATTAAAGGGAGAGGTGGGAAGGCATATACTTTTAGAGCTTTCCAGCTGAAAGAGAGAGAGTCCACCCTCCATACTTGTGGGTGGTATGTCCTTGAGCAGAACGTCCTCAGTTGATGGTTGAGGGGGGAGGCGAACAGATCTATCTCCGGCGTTCCCCATGTCTTTGTTATGAGTTGGAAGATGTCTGGGTGCAGCATCCATTCGTGTGCATCCATGGTAGTTCTGCTTAAGCTGTCTGCCAGTGTATTTTCCTTTCCTGGCACGAACTGGGACTGCAGTTGGATATTGACTTTCAGGCATAGCTCCCATAGATTCATAGCCAGCCGGCATAGAGGGTAGGAGTGTGTGCCTCCCTGCTTGTTTATGTACCACATGACCGTGGTGTTGTCTGTCCTTATTAACAGGTGGCCTTGATGGAGGAAGGGTTTGAAAGCCTCGATTGCATGCATCACTGCCAGCATTTCCTTTTGGTTTATGTGCATGTGTAGCTGTCCTTGAGACCATAGGCCTTGGATACATTTGCCCTCGATGTGTGCTCCCCATCCTCGGTCTGACGCGTCCGTGGTGATGGTTTGTTTTGTTTTTGGTTTGTTGAAAGGCAACCCTCTGTTGGACTGGCAGGCCTGAGCCCACCACAGGAATTCCTTTTGAAGGCAAGGAATGATTGCTATCAAAGTCTCCAAACTGTGACTGTGTTGAGACCATACACTCCTTAGATACCATTGTAATTTTCTCATATGCAGCCTGGCCTGTGGTATCAGAATTATGCAAGATGCCATGTAACCCAGGGCCTGCAGGATTTTCCTTGCAGTAAGCTGAGCTTGTCTTGTTAGATTCATGAAGTAATCTGGAAGCTATTTTTGTTTTTCCTCTGTGAGAAAAGCCATTTGGGTGGTTGTGTCTAGATCCGCACCCAGAAAGGTTATCCTTTGGGATGGAACCAGTCTTGATTTTTGGATGTTGACTGTGTATCCCAATGCCTGTAGTAGGTGGATGGCATAGGCCGAGTCTTTTATCAAATTTACCTTGTTGTCCGCTTGTATAAGGCAGTCGTCCAGATAAGGGTAGATTTGAATCCCCTGAAGTCTGCAGTGTGCAATTACTGATGCCAGGCATTTCGTGAATACTCTGGGCGCAGTAGATAAGCCAAAGGGCAATGCTGAGAATTGATAATGCTCTGATCCTGCAAGAAATCTGAGGTGTCTTCTGCAGTTTGGTCGAATAGGGACGTGCAGGTATGCCTCCTTGAGATCTAGAGTCACCAGCCAAGACACCTTGCCCAACATGGGAAGAAGTTGCTGTAGGGTCAGCATCTTGAATTTTGGCACAATGAGGTAAGTATTCAGTGTGGACAGGTCGAGAATAGGCCTCCATTGATTTTCTTTTCTTGGTACAAGGAATAGTCTGGAGTAAAATCCTTGGCCTTGCTCTGAAAGTGGTACCTTTTCTATAGCTTTCATTTGCAGCAAGTTGTTTATCTGCTTTAAAGCCTCTGCCCTCTGATTTGGTGGTAGGTTGGCATTCCGTTTCTTTTTGGCAAAGTGTGGAAGTGGAACCTGTATCCTTGGTCTATTATTTGCAGCGTCCATGTGTCCCTTGTAATATGATGGCAATTTTCCGAGAATAAAGCAAGCTTTCCGCCCAAGGGTGCTTCCAGTTGAGCCCTCTGATTTGGTGGTAGGTTTGGCATTCCGTTTCTTTTTGGCAAAGTGTGGAAGTGGAACCTGTATCCTTGGTCTATTATTTGCAGCGTCCATGTGTCCCTTGTAATATGATGGCAATTTTCCGAGAATAAAGCAAGCTTTCCGCCCAAGGGTGCTTCCAGTTGAGCCCTGGTGGGCGGAATCAGAGTAAAGTCATTGAGCCTGTCCTGGTGTAGTAGTTGTTGCTGCTGTTGCACTACCTCTCTGGTTGGCAGGTTGCCACTTACGGCCTCTGTAAGAGCCCCTAGATTGGCCTCTGCCTCTGGGGCGTCTGTTCCTGCCTCTCTGGGCTCTGTCCGAGTCTGGAAAGGACCAATTCTTAGTAGGCCAGTTTCTGCTGAATCTCGGTGGTTGTACTTGTAGGAAATCCTTAACTGTTTGCACAGATTTTGCCTTTTCTTCATACTTTAAGACCTCCTGAGCAGAGGAGCCAAATAAATTTTGTTTCTCCATTGGAGCATCCAGGAGTTTAGCTTTAACATGGTCTGGCAAAGATTGTTCCTTCAGCCAGGCATGCCTACGAATAACTGCCCCAGTCATAGCTGACCTAAATGAAGCCTCCAATGCATCATAACCACACTTTAAGAAATGATTACTAACCTGCTGTGAGTTGTGTACCAAATCCTGAAAGGATTTACGGTCAAGGGGTTCAGGAGAAGAAAGCTTCTTGTTCAGTTCATCTAACAAATACTCTTGGTACTGTATCATATGAAATTGACAATTTAGTGCCCTGACGGAAAGAGTTGCAGAAGTATATACCTTCTTTCCCCATCTCTCTAAAGCTCTAGACTCTCTCTCAGAAGGTAGAGGATTTTTGACAGAGGCAGCCGCAACCCCTTTAGGGCCCAGAGTAATAGTTTCTGGGTCTGCAGAATGGGCTTTATACAGATGAAAATGAGAATCCGGGACCCTGTAGTATCTATCAGGTTTGGCAGGGGCCGGCTCGAGAGTATCAGGGGCTGTACTGACATCATTGTACACATCATCAATTACATTCAAAACAGGAGGTATAGCTAAGGGCCTATGCTGAGGCAAATGTAAAAAGGTCCTTAATCTTTTTCTAGAATCAGAGAAATCCTGACCTTGCCACTGAAAATGCTCTCTCATGGAGTGTAGAGTCTCACCAAAGGAAAACTCTTCAGGAGGGGTGACCGAAGGGATAGATTCTTCTGCATCAGAATCCTCATAGGGTGAATAAGCCTCCTCCTGGTGGTCTGACAACTCAGAACCATCCGAGGACTCATCTGAAGAGTGTGGGTCAGAAAGCTCAATCCTGGGCCTTTTGTCTGGTGGAGGGTGAGAGGCCCTGTCCGGGTGAGGTTGTGAACCTCTAATTAAAGAAATAAGGTCCTCTGCAAGGCTGAGGATCTGAGAACTAGAGGAAGGCCTCTGGGATGTAGTTTTGGGAGGCAAAGCTTTAGAAAGTTTAGCAGCTTTAGCCCTAGAAAAGGCCTTAATGGACATGGAAGCAGGGGGCCTAGCTGCCCCACGTGCAGGAGTAGATATGTCCAAAGGTATGGTGTCGGACATATCCTGGGTACTGGTTTCGGTAGGTAGCTCGGTAGCCGACTCAGCTGGGGCCTGGCCACGGTGGTCGGTTGAGCGGATTCAGATGAAGGAATCTCCGAGGACTCTGTTTCGGCCGAAACCGAGACACTCGCGGTAGGCCTTACCGTGGTATCAGCCGAAACCGCGGGCCGCGAGTGTCGGTCCTTGTCCTTCCGTTTTTTCACCAAATGTGATGTCGGAGTCTCCGACGGCATTTTATATGCAAAACTAGCCCCAAAAAAATTCCTCTGCAAACTCCGACCGACGTCTAAGAGTTCGTCGGTTGAAGGAAGCACAGGCTGAGCAGGACGATACGTCGTGGTCTGGGCCTAAGCAAGGAAGGCAGTAGGAATGGAAATCCTTAGGAGGTATTTGTTTCCCACAAGTTAAACAATTATTTACTTTATCTGACATCGGCTGAGGCAAGAAAGAGTCCCCAACGGGTACTTAGCTTTTCAAGTTTTCGGTAGCTGAAATCACTGGATCTGACCGACCGGCACTTGCGAACAGCTTCTGCTTCGGGCACCGCGCGGCAAGAAAGACTGAAGAAAATGGCATCGGCTGATGCTTTTATACCCCAGACGCTCTGATGTCGGGGAAGGTGCGACATCAGCCGAGGCCAGACCCAGACTTTGGAATCCGGCCGACCGAAGGGCTGCCTGAGGCAGGACAAAGTACAGTTTTGTACCTACCATAAATGTAGATGTCCGAACTGGATAGCATCTGCAGTCATAACAACTGGGTTGTCCTGTCGTCAGGCAGCCCTTCGGTCGGCCGGATTCCAAAGTCTGGGTCCGGCTTCGGCTGATGTCGCACTTCACCCGACGTCATCTCTGCTGGTCTTCGGGTATAAAGGCATCAGCCGACGCCATCTTCCTCAGTGTTTCTTGCCCCAGATGCCAGTTGCCCTCTTGGAAGGCTAAATTTTGGATAAATGCCAATGTTTCCAAAAAGATAGTAGGCAAACACAAAAAGTAAGCATGTATGTACATATATACAAACAAATACACCATAAGAGACTCCCCCCCACCAGCTAGCTATTAGGAGGGTAAATACCCCAGGAGTACCACAGAGGGGAAGGAGGGAGGGTAATCCTGACTGCAGATGCTATCCAGTTCGGACATCTACATTTATGGTAGGTACAAAACTGTACTATGTCATTCATGGATGCATCTGCAGTCATAACAACTGGGTAGAATACCATAGCCAACTAGGGGAGGAGGAAGAAGAACTTATGGTGTGGTTAGGATCCCTTGCAGTACAGCAGTGGCAAACCCTGCTCGGGATCTGGAATACAGAGGTAAATTATAATGCTTGGCAAATGTATGCACGGAGGTCCAAGTAGCCGCCTCAATAATGTCCTTGGTTGCCACTCCTCGTAAGAAGGCTGTGGTAGTGGCTGTTGCCCTTGTAGAATGAGGCCTTATGTTCTGTGGAATTGGTTTTCCATGGGAGGAGTAACAGAATCATATGCAATTTCCTATCCATTTGGAGATTGTCTGTTTGGAAATTGCTTTTCCTTCCCTTCCTGTTGCATAGGCTACAAAAAGCTGGTCAGTTTTTCTGTTACTTTTGGTTCTGTCCAGGTAGTAGCGTAGCTGTCTATGTACATCCAAGGTATGCAGCATTCTTTCCCCTCTGTTTTGTGGGTTGGGGAAGAAGGTAGGTAGGTGGATTGCCTGGTTTAAAGACACTCTGGATACCACCTTAGGCATAAATGTAGGATTAGTTCTCATGGACACTCTATCTTGGTGGAAGATTAGGAAGGGTTGTACTGCCATTAGGGCCTGAAGTTCAGAAACCCTCCTTGCTGAGGTTATTGCCAGTAGGAAAGCAGTTTTCCATGATAGATGCTGTAGGTCTGCTGTTGCTGCTGGTTCAAAAGGAGGGAGTGTCAACTTTTCTAGCACAAAGTTCAAGTCCCAAGCTGGCAATGGTGGTTTCCTAGGAGGTTTTACATTCTTAATCCCTCTGAGGAACTGCCTGAGTAGAGGATGTGAAAAGACAGGTGGATCAAAGCTGTATTCTGCTGAAATAGCTGATGCATGTATCTTGATGGAGGAATAGGACAGGCCTGTATGTAGAAGCTCTGCCAAATACTCCAGAATGTTAGCAATATCTATTTTCGACACATCTTTTCCTCTTTCAGCACTCCAAATGACAAACCTTTTCCATTTTCCTGCATAGTTCCTTCTTGTTGAAGGTCTGCGGGCTTCTAGGATAATGTCTTTAACCCTTTGGGAAAGATCTGGATTAGTTGCTGCTATGTGATGTTCCATGCAGTCAGTTGCAAAGTTTTTAGGTTTGGATGCATGATGCTGTAGTTGTTAACATCAAAGGCATCAGGGGTATTGACCACATTTTGTCCCGAGACATGCTCCTCAGCAATGGGTACCAGTGTTGTCTTGGCCAGTTGGGAGCTACCAGGATTATCCTTGGACGTTCTTCCTTGATTTTTAGTAATACCTTGTGTATCAAGGGAAGAGGTGGGAATGCATATGCTGTCAGACCTTTCCAGCTGAAGGAGAGCGAATCCACCTTCCATGCAAGTGGGTGGACTGTCCTTGTGCAGAATTTTTTGAGCTGGTGATTGAGAGGGGAAGCGAATAGATCTATCTGTGGCATTCCCCATTTCTTTGTGATGGTCTTGAAGATGTCCGGGTGTAGCATCCATTCGTGAGCATCCGAGGTGGTTCTGCTTAACATGTCTGCTAGTGTGTTCTCCTTTCCCGGTACAAATATTGCCTGTAACTGGATGTTGTAGCTGAGTGCCAGGTTCCAAAGGTCCAAAGTCATTCTGCATAGGGGGTATGAATGAGTGCCTCCCTGTTTGTTGATGTACCACATGACTGTGAAGTTGTCTGTCCTTCTCATCAAATGGCCTTCTTTGAGAAATGGTCTGAATTTTTGGATTGCCAGTTTTACTGCCAGCATTTCTTTTTGGTTGATGTGCAGGTGTAGCTGGTCCTGAGTCCACAAACCCTGAACGCATTTGTCCAGCATGAGAGCCCCCCAACCTAGGTCAGAGGCGTCTGTTGTAATGGTTTGGCTTGCTCGAAAGTTGTGAAAGGGTAGGCCTGGGTTTGACTGGCATGCTTGAGCCCACCATAGGAACTCCTGTTTTAGGCATGGGATTAGTGGTATTTCTGCTTCTAGGCTGTGCCTGTGTTGGGACCATAAATTCTTTAGGTACCACTGTAGTTTTCTCATATGCAGTCTGGCATGTGGGACCAAGATTATGCATGATGCCATGAAGCCCAAGGCCTGCAGAACTTTTCTTGCTGTTAGCTTGTTCTGTTTTGTTAGTGCCAAGAAGTAAAGAGGGAGTTCTTTTTGTTTTTCTGCAGTTAGGAATGCCATTTGTTTTACTGCGTCCAATTCCGCGCCCAAGAATGTCCTTGTTTGGGATGGTGTCAGCCTTGACTTCTGTAAATTGACTGTGTATCCCAGGGCTTGTAGCAAGTAAATGACCCTTTGTAAATCTGTTGTCAGCTTGCTTTTGTTGTCCGCTTGTAGCAGGCAGTCGTCCAGGTATGGATAAATTTGGATTCCCTGTAGTCTGCAGTGGGCGATTACTGATGCCAGGCATTTTGTGAATACTCTGGGCGCAGTAGATAAGCCAAAGGGCAATGCTGAGAATTGATAGTGCTCTGATCCTGCAAGAAATCTGAGGTATCTTCTGCAATTTGGTCGAATGGGGACGTGCAGGTATGCCTCCTTGAGATCTAGAGTTACCAGCCAACACTCCTTGCCAAGCATGGGAAGAAGTTGCTGTAGGGTCAGCATTTTGAATTTTGGGACAATGATGTATGTGTTTAAGATGGACAGGTCGAGAATAGGTCTCCAACTTTTTCTTTTCTTGGAACTAGGAATAGTCTGGAGTAGAATCCTTTGCCTTGTTCTGTTATTGGTACTCTTTCCACAGCTCTCATCTTTGTTAATTGCATTATCTGTTGTAGAGCTTCCATTTTTTGATTTGGAGGCAGGTTTGGCATTCCTCTTTTGACTGGTAAAGTGTGGAAGTGGAACCGGTAACCTTGGTCTATCGTTTGCAAAATCCACTTGTCTTTTGTGATATAGTGCCAATTTTTCGAAAATAAGGCTAATTTTCTGCCTAATGGTGCTGCTATTTGTTCCCTGGTAGGCGGAGTTAGAGTCAAGTCACTGTGATTGTCCTGTTGCAGTGGTAGTGGCTGTGTCTGTGCCTCTGTTATTACCTTGCCACTGTCGTCCTCTGTAGGCACCCCCTCTGGATTGATTTCTGCCTCTGGAACGTCTATTCCTGCCCCTTTGGGATCTTGTGGAGTCAGGAAAGGACCAATTTTTGGCAGGCCAGTTCCTGCTAAACCTTGGGGGCTGAACCTGTAAGAAATCTTTAACCGTTTGTACAGATTTTGCCTTTTCTTCCATTTTCTTCATTACCTGCTGGGCAGGTGTACCAAACAAACTGGCCTTATCCATAGGAGCATCTAATAAATAGAAGTTATGTTCTTACCATAACGTTCCATGTTAGTTGTCTTCTTCTCGCCTTCTTCTTGCTGGATGGGTTCGGAGCCGACCTCGGCTCCGACTCGGCCACTCTAAAAGCTCGAGAGTTGGTTCCACCGGCTCGAGGCTCCCCTTATATCCCACAATGCTAGGCGAGAGTTACCTCAGATCTCGTTTGTAAGCTAACCCCAGCTTATAATAGTAACAGTATAACTGTAAAACAAAGTCCACCTCTAACAACAGGGAGAAAGAAGGGTGACCTACATCCTGAACTAGGAAATATGCAAAATAGCATATGCCTAAGAAAGAGGTGGTAGAAAGAGAGGTCACAATCACAACTCCTCTAGGTCTGTCCAGGCCAGGGGGAAGGAGGGTGGGACGCAAGAAGAAGGCGAGAAGAAGACAACTAACATGGAACGTTATGGTAAGAACATAACTTCTATATGTTAAGTTGTCTATCTCGCCTTCATTCTTGCTGGATGGGACCGGCCCTAGCACCTTGTCCCGGTGGCCTAACGGAACAGACTCCTGAGAACAGTGGAACCAAAGTTAGCTCTATGCCTAGAAGCTAAATCCAACTTATAATGAGAAATAAAAGTGTGAGGAGTAGCCCAAGTAGCCGCTGCACAAATGGTGTCAATAGGCAGTCTGTCTTGGAAGGCTAAAGAAGTAGCCAAAGCTCTGGTAGAATGGGCTTTAGGTTTATTAGGTAATTTTTGTTGCCTAATCTCATATACCAGGGAAATCAAAGATGTTAGCCATCTGGATAAAGATACCTTTGAAACTGAAAATCCCTTTCTGCTTTCCGCATAGGAGACAAACAGATGATCAGATTTTCTGAATTGTTTTGTTCTATCCAAGTAGTACCTCAATTGACGATGAACATCCAGGCAGTGTAATTTTTGTTCAGACCTATTGGAATACTCTGGAAAAAAAGACAGGGAGGTCAATGCTTTGGTTTAGATTTGATGTCGAGACCACCTTAGGCAAAAAGGACGGGTTAGTTCGTAAGGATACTCTGTCCTTATGAAACAAAAGATAAGGAGGACGACAACTGAGTGCTTGAAGCTCTGAAACTCTTCTAGCTGATGTAATAGCTACCAGAAAGAGAGTTTTCCATGATAACAATTTCAAGGAACAGGAAGCTGCAGGTTCGAAAGGGGAAAGAATCAAAGAAGCAAGAACTAAATTTAGGTCCCAAGGAGAAGGAGGATTTCTTATAGGAGGTCTGAGAAGAAAACTCCTTTCAAAAGGCTTTGCAAAGTTTGTGGGACATTAGGGCAGATTCAGAAATACCCACATGAAAGTTAGAAATAGCTGCCAATTGAACCTTAAGTGTAGATGGAGATGAACCTGCATGGAAGAGTTCAGCTAGAAAATCAAGGACTAGTTGGATGGAAGCGTGAAAGGATCTATGTCCTTTCCTTGTGCCCAATATGAGAAGCGTTTCCACTTACTCAAATAAATCTTCGAGTGGAAGATTTATGGGAAGCTATCAATATATCTCTGACAGAGTGAGATAATTGAGGAAGCCTGGCTACGGTTGGAACTGGAGGAACCAAGCAGTGAGGTTCAGAGAGGGAGGGAGCGATGAAACTGACCCGATTGATGGATCAAAAGATCTGGAACTAGGTCCAGATTCCACGGTCGCCCAAGAGAAAACGATGTAGAAAGGGGAACCACACTTGTCGAGGCCAGTAAGGAGCAATGAGGATCAAGGATGCCTTCTGAGCGATAGCTTTCTGAATTACTTGAGAGATCAGTGGGAAAGGAGGGAATGCATACAGAAGTCCCGGGCCAAACTTGGACTAGAGCCTCTGCTGGGTTGGCCTGGTAAAGGGAATAGAGTGAAATATTCTCTGCACTTGCTGTTTAGGGAGTAGCAAAAGATCGCAGCAAGGCTGACCCCACTTGTGAAAAATTTCTCACTACAGAGTCTTTCAGTGACCACTCGTGAGGCATGAGAATAGCTCTGCTCAACTTGTCCGCAATATGCTTGGACTTCCCGGGATGTGCGTTGCTATCAGACAACGCTGAGAAGAAATCGCCCATTGCCACATTCTGAGTGCTTCTACACAGGGGTAAGATCTGGTTCCGCCTTGTTTGTTGATGTACCACACTACAGACATATTGTCTGTCTGGATTGCAATTGTTCCCAAGGGAAGAGAGTCTTGAAGGGCTTGCAACGCTAAAAGCACTGCTCTCATCTCCAGAACATTTATGTGCAAGTGGCATTCGTTTGGTTGCCATGAGCCCTGGACTGTCCTGCCCTGATAATGCCCCCCCCACCCGATCAGGGAGGCATCCGTTGTCAGTGTAGCAACCGGAGGAGGTGGAACAAAGGGTCTTCCGACAGGAGCTGGGGAAGACATCCACCACATGAGATGCTTTTGCGCCTGCGTGATCACAATGGTGTGAGACATTGGAAGTTCCTGATATGACCATTGAGTAAAAAGCATCCACTGAAGGATCCGCATGTGGTATCTGGCTAATGGAAGGAGAGGTATGGCCGCTGCCATGATTCCCAACACCTTTAGAACTAACCTGGCTTTGAATCTGTTGTTGTTGAGAAGGAGTGATACCAATTTGTGAATGTCTGATATCCTTTGGTGTGTTAGCCTTGCAGACATGTTTATAGTATCTAGATTTGCGCCTATGTAGGTAATAGTACAAGGCGACAAAACAGACTTTTCGCAATTTATTGAAATACCCAGTTTTTGACAAACGCGAAAAGTATAATCTCTGGCCATCAGAAGGAGATGCTTGGTGGGAGCTGTGAGGAGCCAGTCGTCCAAATATGGAAACACCTGGAATCCTTGTCGTCTCAGGTGAGAAGCTACCACTGCCATGCATTTGGTAAACACCCGGGGGGCAGTGGTGAGACCAAAGGGCAGGGCCCTGAACTGAAAATGACTGGTTCCCAGCCTGAAGCGGAGGAATCTTCTGAGCGCCTGTTCATTTTATGTGATAGTACGCATCCCGAAGGTCTATAGAGCACATCCAGTTTCCGTTGCCCAAAAGGGAAGGATGGATTGCAGCGTGACCATCCGAAATCTTGTTTTCTTGACTGATTTGTTCAAGACACTGAGATCCAATATCGGTCTCCAGTCCCCTGTTTTCTTTGGAACTAAAAGAACCTTGAGTAGATTCCGGATCCTTGTTGGTCTGCTGGCACTGGCTGAATTGCTCTTTTGCAAGCAGTTTTGAAATTTCCAAAGCTGCTAGATCCCTTTGAGGGTGGAACATCTGGAAGGGATTTTTTGACTGATTTGGAAAGCGAAGAAAGGGGATAGAATAGCCTTTGGAAATGATGGACTGTACCCATTTGTCTTGAGTCAGGGATAGCCAGGCTTCTGGGTACAGTGACAATCTTCCCCGACTGCCTCCGAAGAAGGGCAGTCGGGCAACACCTCAGGGTTGCTGAAAGGGCTTGTCAGGAAGGCTTCCCGATTGCCCTGGTTCTGCGGACCCCCTGCCCCTAGGCGGCGTCTACCATTGTTATTCCCACCTCTGCCTTTGGTAGGAAAAGCGACTCTGTCGTCAGGCGAAGTCCCTTGAGATTGTTTACGGAACCACATCTTTCCACCCTTCTGGCCTTTGGGGTAAGGCCTGGAAGGAGAAAACGGACTCCGGCGGCAGAAAGGGTCTTGCCATCAGTCTCGCACCTAGTCAAGGTTTCTTTCACTTGAGGACCAAAGAGATGATCCATCAAAGGGAGTTCGTGAAAGACGTCTTGAAAGGGTCCGCAAAATTGCATAGCCGCATCCAGGCGTGCCTACGTAAGGCCACACCTGTCCCTGCGGCTCTGCTCGCTCCATCAGCCGCGTAAGAAAGGAGGCGCATGGAGGAGTTGGATATGGAATTAAGGGTAGCCAGCTGCGTGTTCATTTTGTCTTGAAACCCGCAGCTGTAGGATCTTAACATTTCACTCGCTTCTTTGATCAAGTCCCTTTGAAGACGAGTGAAATGGCACAGGTAGTTCAGCGACGCATGGTAAATGTCGCTGAGGAGAACATCCGCTTCCCGCACCTATCCATGGACCTAGATTCCTTGTTAGGTGGATGGACAGGTACTGAAGGATCAGCCAGTTCCTTCTTTGTGGCAGCAGCTACCACCATAGCATCCACAGAAACTCCTTTTGTTAAAAAGTGCTTGTCTGCTGGAGCTGTGATGAACTTAGAGGGTCTCCTGGGAGTGGGGTCCACTGAATCAGGAGCCGTCCATGCCTTCTTAGCAACCACCTGCATGAGGGGGTCAAGGGAGGACACCTAGGAGGTGGAAGGACGAGAAGCAAACGCCTCAATATACACAGAGACGTCCTCCGAAGGGTTGAGGGCTGGCCAATTTCCCTCTGTTTCAGGATCTCCAGAATGTCTGCAAATGAGACATCTTCAGAAGGGGAACGGGGAACCCTCAGAATCATCCAAATCTGTGTCTGACGTGATGGACTCAGGTGAGTCAATGTGTTTCCTCTACTTCCTCTTCCGAGGGGCTCTTCTGCCAAATCAGGAGAGGCCTCGGAAGAGGATGAAATCCCACAGGGGCTCCTGAGGAGCTGGCTCTCTGCGGTCCGGGATGAGGGAGTGAGTCGACTTACCCTGAGGCAGCATAGAGGAGGGGCGGACGGAGCCGACTGTGGAGTAGAGCCAGGCTCTAACACACTCCGCATGACCTCGAATGCACCCTGTCAGGCAGAGCCAGAGGTCCCGCTCCGAGGAGCTAAGAACCCCTCGGCACCGACAGTGATGGCTCCGAGGCCGATGTCGGAGCCGAACTCACCAGCGCCGAAGCCCAGAGGGAGAGGGGGTCGGACAAGGGTCCGATGCCACTCACCCTCGAGCCGACGAGGGAAGTCCGCCGAGATTCCTCCAAAGAAGAAAACGGAGCCGACGGAGCCGAAGACAATTGTATCGGCTCCGATGTAACCACAGTCTCGGTTCCGACACGACCCGGCTCCGAACTCAAAAGAGTCGAAGGAGGAAAATGTTGATGGACCGGGGCAGGCATCGACTGGTGAGTCGGGCTCTGAAGCATCTGGGCTAGTGCCTCAGACTTAAGTATTCACTACCCTCTGAAGGTCATGATCCGACAACCTCGATGACCTAGAGGAGTGAGACCTTTGGCTCCGTTCAGACAGCAGGGGAGATCCTGGAGCCGAATGAACGGAGCCAAGAGATGGTGACCTGGACCTCTTCCTAGTTGTCGGCTCCGAAGGTCTGGTCGGAGCCGACACGGGAACCTCAATAACCTCGGCTCCGGACGGAGCCGAGGGAGCCACAGAAACTGTGGACTGAGACTTATCGGCTCCAGCCGGAGCCGATAAAGGCAAAGGTTGAACAACCTGAGGTCTCGGCTCAGCCGGAGCCGAAGACCTCGATGCCTTAGAGGGCTTCCCTGTTGAAACAGACAGGGAATCCTCTGGCTTCAGTAAGCCTCTAAGAATTAATTTATTTTTTTCTTTCCTGCAGGACCCTGGGGCTGAAGCCATGGCACACAGCACAGGAGTCCTGCAGGTGCAAAGGCCCCAGACAATAGACACAAGAAGTGTGAGCGTCTGTCAGAGACATTTTCTGACAGCACGCATCACACTTCTTGAATCCGGAGACCTTTGCTTCTTTAGACATATTTTGACTGACAGGTGTACACAAACACGCACACAAACACACAAGTTATACCCTGTCAGGAAAACACAGTAAAATTAGTAGTAATACTAGTATTTAAGAACTACAATAAACTAGAATAACTACAAAAAACACACACACTCCACTAAGGGAAGGCCTAAAGGCCCAATGGAAGAACCAAAGGTTCTTGGGGAAAGAAACGGAATATATTTAGGGTAGGGGATAAAGTTATCTAACCTACACTAACTAAGTAAGAATATTAACTTAAAGGGGTTTTAAAGACTAATTTTTACCAGAAAAATAGTACTCACCAGGAACCGGTAGAAACAACCAACCTCGAAGCTGTGGGCAAACGAGATCTGAGGTAACTCGCCTAGCATTGTGGGATATAAGGGAGCCTCGAGCGGTGGAACCAACTCTCGAGCTTTTAGAGTGGCCGAGTCGGAGCCGAAGTCGGCTCCGAACCCATCCAGCAAGAATGAAGGCAAGATAGACAACTTAACATCTTAGCTTTAACATGATCCGGTAAGACCTGTTCCTTCAACCATGCATGTCTTCTTATCACTGTGCCAGTCATGGCTGATCTAAATGAAGCCTCCAGTGCATCATAGCCACATTTTAAAGAATGGTTACTAACCTGTTGTATGTTAATTACCATTTCTAATACATATTTCTTATCTATAGAGTCATCAGAGGATAGCTTTTTAGTTAACTGATCAAGCATAAACTCTTGGTATTGTATCATGTGAAACTGACAGTTTAAAGCTCTAGCTGAGAGAGTAGCAGAGGTGTAAACTTTTTTGCCCCATCTGTCTAAAGACCTGGATTCCCTTTCAGAAGGAATAGGGTTTTTTGCTGTGGTCGAGGCTACTGCCTTAGGCCCCTGGGATATAGTTTCGGGGTTTGCAAGTGGGGCCTTGTATAGGTGGTGATGAGTGTCTGGCACCCTGTAAAATCTATCTGGTTTGGCAGGGGCTGGAGGTAAGGAATCAGGTGCAGTGCAGACATCATTAAATGCATCGTCCAGAACAGAAAGGACAGGAGGTATAGCTAAGGGCCTATGTTGTGGTAAGTGCAGAAAAGTTCTAAGTCTTTTTCTGGAATCTGAGAAATCCTGTTCCTGCCATTGGAATTGTTCTCTCATGGCATGTAAGGTTTCCCCAAAGGAGAATTCCTCTGGTGGAGAGGCAGCTGGAATGGATTCTTCAGCATCGGAGTCTTCATAATTGGAAAAAGGAGCCTCTGGCTGGTCTGTAATATCTGAGTCATCCGCAGAATCATCAGAGGACACAGGCTCGGGGCTCTGCTCTAGGTCTCTTTCTGGGGCTGGGAGGCCCTGTCTGGGTGAGATTGAGATCCCCTAATTAAGGATATTAAATCTTCTGCCAGAGTAAGCATTTGTGAACTAGAAGTGGGCCTGGTTGAGGGGGGTTTAACAGGCACCTTTTTTAGTAGATTTGGCTGCTTTAGCCCTGGCAAAGGCCTTAATAGACATGGCTGCAGGAGGCCTAGCAGCACCACGTGCTGGGGTAGAGACATCCAAAGGGATGGTGTCTGATAAGTCAGTAGTAACCACAGTTGTAGGTAAAATTTCTGAGGCTGATTCAAGTAAAGTAGCAGGAACCTCAGTAGTAGTCATTGATTCGGCTGTATTTTGATCAGTTTTCGGTTTCCGAAACCGAGACACTCGGTTTGCTTAACCGTGGTTTCGCCGAAACCGCGACCGCAAGTGTCGGTCTTTTTCTGCTTTTTAACAATTTGGGTAGTCGGAGGATCCGACGGCATAATGTACGCAAAATCTGAGCCAAAAACTGTTCAGCAACTCCGACCGCCTAAGCGTTAAATCCGGTTGAAGGAAGCGCAGGCGAACAGGCTGCTACGTCGTGGTCTGGGCCTAAACAAGGCAAACAGTAAGAGTGGAAATCTTTATGAGGTATTTGTTTCCCACAAGTTAAACAGTTATTGACTTTTTCTGACATCGGCTGAGGCAAGAAAGGGTCCCCAACGGGGTACTTAGCTTTTAGAAGTCTTCGAAGTAGTATTCGGTAGTAGTAATCTCTGGATCTGACCGACCGGCACTTGCGAACAGCTTCTGCTTCGGGCGCCACGCGGCAAGAAAGACTGAGGAAGATGGCGTCGGCTGATGCCTTTATACCCGAAGACCAGCAGAGATGACGTCGGGTGAAGTGCGACATCAGCCGAAGCCGGACCCAGACTTTGGAATCCAGCCAACCGAAGGGCTGCCTGACGACAGGACAACCCAGTTGTTATGACTGCAGATGCATCCATGAAGGACATCCCATATGTTATGACTGCAGATGCATCCTTGAAGGACATCTAAGGGCTGGCTAGGATGCCCTGCAAGGCTGCAGAGGCAAACCCTGCCCTGGATTTGGAGAAGATAGGCAGGTGGTAATGTTTGATGAAGGTGTGAACAGATGTCCAGGAGGCAGCCTCAAGGATGTCCCTGGTGGGGACTTCTCTGAGGAAAGCTGCAGAGGTGGAGGCTGCTCTGGTGGAGTGAGTCCTAACCCTCTTGGGGGGAGGCTTTCAGTGTTGTTTGTAGCAGAAATGGATGCAGTGTGCTATCCATTTGGAGATGGTTTGTTTGGAGAAGGCTTTGCTCTCTCCCCCTGCAGCAAAGCTAACCAGCAATTGATCGGACTTCCAGAAGGATTTAGTCCTGTCTAGATAGAATCTGAGTTGTCTGTGCACATCTAGAGAGTGCAGGATCCTTTCCCCCTTGTTCTGTGGGTTAGGGGAAAAAGGTGGGGAAATGAATGGATTGGTTGAGAGGCACAATGAACACCACCTTGGGCATGAAAGATGGGTTAGTCCTGAGAGGATACACTGTAAGCATGGAAGATGATGAAGGGTCACAGCCATGAGTGCTTGCAGCTCAGAGACCCTTCTGGCTGAGGTGATGGCCAGAAGGAAAGCTGTCTTCCAGGAGAGAAATTTTAGTTCTGCTTAAGAGGCAGGTTCAAAGGGGGTGGTGAACTTTTCCAACACAAAGTTAAAGTCCCAAGCTGGGGTTGGTGCTCTTCTGGGTGGCCTCAAGTTGATAGCCCCTCTTAGGAACTGTTTGATCAGAGGGTGTGAGAAAAGGGGCTGCACAGTGGGGAAAATGAGCACAGAGAGCAGAGGCATGAATTTTAATAGAGGAAAAGGGGAGTCCACTGTGTAGCAGGTCAGCTAAGTAATCCAGGATGAGAGGGAGGGAGGGCTATGCCGTATTGGCTCCCTTAACCTGAATCCAGGTGCAGAACCTTTTCCATTTGTCAGCACAAGACGTCCTAGTGCTAGGGCATCTGGCCTCACGTATAACATCTAAAACCTGTTTGCTGAGGTTGGCAGATTGATCAGGGGTTAGGGAATAAGCCAAGCTGCCAAACTGAGTGTCTGCAATTGGGGATGCATGCATTCCCCTTCCCCCTGGGTCAGGTGGTTTGGAATCTGAGGGAGACGCCAAGGTGGCAGAGGGGACAGGCTGCGCAGCAAGGGCTACCAGTGCTGGCGAAGCCCGTCTGGAGCTATAAAAATTGTCCTTGGCTTTTCCTCCTTTATTTTGAGCAGTACCCTGGGAATGAGAGGTAGTGGAGGAAAGGCATAGACCGATAGATTGGCCCAGGGGAAGGACAGGGCATCCACTTTCCAAGGCATGCAGTGATGCTCCCTGGTACAGAACTTGCAGAGCTGATAGTTGGTGTGGGAGGCAAAGAGGTCGAACTTCAGGGTGCCCCATTTCTGAGTTATTAGGGCGAAAGTTCTTCTGTTGAGTTGCCACTCATGTGGGTCCAGAAGATTTCTGCTTAAGTGGTCCACCAGAGAGTTGAGAGAACCTGGTAGGAATTGTGTTAACAGGTGGAGCTGCATGGCAGAGGCTGTGTGCCAAAGGGTCATGGGCCAGCCTGCATAAAGGGTAGGAGCGAGTCCCTCCCTGCTTGTTGATATACCACATCACAGTTGTGTTGTCCGTTTTGATCAGGAGAGCCCCTGGGGAGAGAAGGGGCTTGAAAGCTAACAAGACGTGGACAGCTATCATCTCTTTTTGGTTGATGTGCAGGTGTATTTGATTTGGGCTCCACTGGCCCTGAATGCACCTGCCGTCCAGGTGTGCACCCCAGGCATAATCTGATGCATCTGTGGTGAGGGTCTGGGCGGTGTGGGGTGGTGAGAAAGGTAGTCCTTTGTTGAGGGAGCATGCTGTTGCCCACCAAAGAAAATCTTTTCTGAGGCAAGGTATTATATAGGTACAAGTCTCCAGGTCTTGAGAGTGTTGACACCAAAGGCTTTTTAGGTACCACTGAAGTTTCCTCATATGCAGTCTGACATATGGAAGGAGCAGAATTGCAAGATGCCATGAACCCCAGAGCTTGCAGAATTTTCCTTGCAGATAGTCGGGGTCTAGTGGCTAGTTGAGAGAAGCAGACTGTTAGGAAGGTTTGCTTTTCTGGTGTAAGGAATGCCATCCGGGATGCTGTGTCCAGACTTGCTCCCGGGAATATAATCTTTTGGGTGGGTACCTGTTTGGATTAATTTTTGTTGACTGTGCACCATAGGGAGGTCAGTAGGGATTTTATGAAGGCCAGGTGCTTGAGCAGCTTTTCCTGGCTGTCTGTCTGAATTAGGCAGTCGTCTGTATGGGTAAATCTGGATATTCCTTTGACTGCAAAAGGCAATGGCCAGAGCCAAATATTTTGTTAAAACTCTGGGAGCAGTAGATAAGCCAAAGGGAAGTGCAGAGAACTGAAAGTGCTGAGATCCTGCCCTGAAACAGAGATATTTCCTGCACGATTCCCTGACAGGAATGTGGAGGTAGGCCTCCTTTAGGTCTAGGGTGGCTAGCCAAACATCCTTGGAGAGCATGGGTAGCAGCTGCTGGAGGGTGAGCATTTTGAATTTTTTGGGCATTTTGAATTTTTTGGGATCACCAGGAAGGTGTTTAGAATGGATAGATAGGGAATGGGGCACCAGGATACCAGAAAAAGTCTAAAGTAGAAACCTTGGCCTTTCTGTTCTGCAGGAATGTGCTCTACTGCCCTCATGGAAAGCAGGAAAAGGACTTGTTTTTGCACCTCTGCCCACTGGTTCTGAGGTAGATCTGGCAACCCTTTTGGAGTTGGAAGATTGTGGAAAGAGAATTTGTATCCCTGGGACACTATGTTGAGAACTCAGCGGTCGTTGGTAATGGTAGCCCAGGTGTTTGCATGAAAGGAGAGTTTTCCTCCTAGGGGTAAGTAGAGGTGGGCAGAGGGAGGGGGTGGGGGAGGAGAGTCATTGCGAGTTCTTACCATAAGGGGGTGGCTTAGAACTCCCTGGCTTTGATGTGGAGGTAGTCCACTGCTTAGATCTCTGCATTCCTGTGGCTGCTGTCTGTGGGGTCTGGTTCCCCGGGTCTGGGCTGAACTGACCTGGTGGGAGCAGGAAAGGACCAATGCTTGGAGGGGCCATGCCTGCTGAACCTGGGTGGCTGGACCTGTAAGATATCCTTAACTGTCTACATAGATTTTGCTTTTTCTTCCTTCCTTTTTAAGTCCTCTTCTGCCTTAGTGCCAAACAAGTTGCTTTTGTGCAAGGGGGCATCCAACAATTTAGATTTAACATGGTCTGGCAAAGCCTGTCCTTAAGCCATGCATGCCTTCTAAGGACAGAACTGGTAACTGCTGCCCTGCAAGAAGCTTCTAGGGCATCAAAACCACAGTGCAAGGTGCGTTTAGTTCCTTGACTTGCAGAATGCATCAACTCTGGTAGCTCTTTAAATTCTGCACAAGAAGGAAAGGAAGACTTTTTGTTTGATGAGTTCCAGGGTATGTTGCTGACATTTTAGCATATGGAACTGACAATTTAGTGCTCTGACAGCAAGAGTAGCTGAGGTGTATGCTTTTTTACCCAATCTGTCTAGTGCTTGGGAATCCCTATCTAAGGGGGTGGGATTCTTAGCAGAGGTTGCTTTAATTCCTTTAGGCCCTAGAGAAATTACCTCAGGGTCAGCAGTAAGATTTTTAAAAATAAATTTGCGTGAGTCAGGGACTCTTAATACCCACCTGGTTTTCTGGGTGCAGGAGGGAGGGTGTCAGGAGTCTAGCTGGATTCCAGAGAAACATCCTCCACAACATCCAGGACTGGGGAGGTGGCCAGGGGTCTGTGCTGTGGAAGATCTAAGAATTCCTCGAGTCTCTTTTTAGACTGAGGGTGGTCCTGACCTTTCCCACTGGAAATGCTCCCTTAAGGTGTGAAGTGTTTCCCCAAAGGAAAAATCCTCTGGGGGAGAGGCTGAAGGAATGGAATCCTCTGCATCAGGATCCTCATAAGCAGAGAGGGTTTGCATGTCTTCATACTCAGATGCATCAGAGTCATCGGACTCCTGTTCGAACAAAGCTACAGAGGACAGATCGCTTTCTTTGGAGGGGGTAGCTTGGCTTCCCCTGATCAGCATAAGGTCTTCCACCATTTTAAGCATTTGAGACTGAAGCAAAGAAGCAGGTGCCTGAGATTGGGTCGTCGGTTTCTTGGGTGTGGTTCGTAACCTGGGCTTAAGAAACGCGGTAGTTTTCAAAAGAATGGTAGTCGCGAAAGTAGTAGTCTCTTTGTGTCGAGAATCAGTAGTGCAAAGGACTTCCTCGGAAGCCGATGCCTGCTCAGCAGCTCTGGACCCATCCAAGGTAGAGACAACAGCAGGATCCTTGGTCAAAGAAGAGTTTTGCGGCATACCAGATTCCAAAAGGATCTCAGTAGCGGCCTGCAAATCCACAGAAGCGGGCATCAGGGGCTGCGAAAGCGCCTCACTGGAGACCGGAGAACTGACGACTAGCTTAATGGGACCATCATCGGTAGGTCTGGACCTATGCGGTCTGTCTTTATCTTTACATATTTTCGGAAGATCTGCTGTCAGATGGCTTACCGGAAGCCATATTGGAATTCGAGGACTGTAAGCGAAAATATCTAGCTACAATAAGGCCAGACGACGTATAGTTTTGGCGTTGAACAAAGTACAGAAGCAACAGCGGGGGACGTCGTGGTCTGGACCTAAGCAAGTGACACAGTAAGAATGAAAGTCTAGGTGTGGTATTTGCTTTCCACAGGAGAGACAATTGTTAACTTTTTCTGACACTGGTAAGAAAGTACAGTTGTGTACATTTACCATAAATCTAGATGTTCAAGTGTACTCACTGTCGCAGTCATCACACTTGGGTTATCCTGCCAGGGGTAGCCCTCAGTCGGCCTGAATACCAGAGGCTTAGTGTTTCCGAGTCGGTTGCTGTCGCTCCAGGACTGATGTCAGGTTGTCAGTGGTATAAAATCAGGCAGCAGATGCCATTACATCAGTTTTTCTTGCACCAAATGTCAGGAGCCCTCAAATAGGGAGCTAGGTTATGGTGGAAGAACACCACCAGTAGAAAGTAAATACCAAAAAACACTGTAATGAGTGATGAAGAGAGAGTGAGAGACACAAGGGGGATACACAAAGTACAGTTTTGTACCTACCATAAATGTAGATGTCCGATAGATATGCAACTGCAGTCCTGACATATGGGTTGTCCTGCCTCAGGCAGCCCCTCGGTCGGCCGGATTCCAAAGTCTGGGTCCGACGTCGGCTGATGTCGCCTCCTCCCCGACGTCAGAACGGCTGGAGTATAAAGGCATCCGCCGACGCCATCTTCTTCAGTGTTTCTTGCCCCAGATGCCAGGTGCCCTCCAAGGAAGGCTAAATTTTGTGAATGGATATGCAAAAAATTCCAGACATGCACAACAGTAATAAACGGATACACCATAACAGATATCCCCAGCAAAAAAGGAGAGGGGGAATGGACCCAAGGAAAAAGCAGAGGGGTAGGAGGGAGGGAAAAATGGACTGCAGTTGCATATCTATCGGACATCTACATTTATGGTAGGTACAAAACTGTACTATGTCCTTCAAGAATGCAACTGCAGTCCTGACATATGGGTTGAATACCATAGCCAAGCTGGGGGTGGTAGGATCTAAGCAAGGGATGGTGTAGCTAAAAGACCCTGCAGGACTGCAGAAGCAAAGCCTGCTCGGGATCTGGAGTATAAAGGCAGGTTGTAGTGTTTGGTAAATGTATGCACAGAGCTCCATGTAGCAGCCTCTAGAATGTCCTTTGTAGCCACTCCTCTTAGAAAGGCTGTGGATGTGGCTATAGCTCTGGTTGAGTGTGGCCTGATATTGGCTGGCACACCCTGTCCATGGAAGGAATAACAGAATCTGATGCAGTGTCCAATCCATTTTGAAATTGTTTGTTTGGAGACTGCCTTTCCTTGCACTCCGGCAGCATAGGCTACAAATAGTTGGTCAGACTTCCTGGTGGTCTTTGTTCTGTCCAAGTAGTAGCGTAATTGTCTGTGTATGTCTAAAGTATGCAGCAGCTTTTCCCCTTTATTTTGAGGCTTGGGAAAGAAAGTAGGCAGGTGAATTGCTTGATTTAGAGACACCCTGGATATCACTTTTGGCATGAATGAAGGATTGGTCCTTAGAGAAACTCTGTCCTGATGGAAAATGAGAAAGGGAGGAACTGCCATGAGGGCCTGTATCTCCGAGACTCTTCTTGCTGAGGTAACTGCCAACAGGAAGACCATTTTCCAGGAGAGAAATTGCATTTCTGAAGATGCTGCTGGTTCAAAAGGAGGAAGAGTTAATTTTTCCAAGACGTAGTTGAGGTCCCATGCAGGAACTGGTGGTTTTCTGGGAGGTTTGATATTCTTTATCCCTCTTAGAAACTGTTTTAGCAAGAGATGCGAAAACACAGGTGGGTCACAGTTGTAATTTGCTGAGATTGCTGAAGCATGAATTTTAATGGAAGAATATGACAGGCCACTATGAAACATTTCTGCCAAGTATTCTAATATCTGAGGTATGCTCATCACTGATGCATCCTGGCCCTTTTTGGCATTCCAGATGATGAATCTCTTCCACTTGGCCGAATAGCTTTTTCTGGTGGAAGGCCTGCGTGCTTCCAGCAGGATTTCCTGAACCTTTTCGGAGAGGGGGACATGGGTCAAAGTCATGGAACCCTCCAGGCTGTCAGTTGTAATGTTTGCAGGTTTTGATGAACAGTTCTGTAATTGTGTTGAGTCAGGAGCAGAGGCCATTGGGGCAAGGGCCACGGTTTGGTGTGAGTTATGCTCAGTAGCAAGGGATACCAATGCTGCCTCGGCCAGTCTGGAGCTATCAATATTCCTTTTGGTTGCTCTGCTTTGATCTTCAGTAACACCTTGGTGAGTAATGGTAGAGGTGGGAATGCATAGATTTTTAGGGTATTCCAGCTGAAGGAGAGAGCATCCGTTCTCCAGGCTAGAGGATGGTGTGTCCTTGAGCAGAGCCTGTCCAGGTGGTGATTGAGATGAGAAGCAAAGAGATCTATGTCCGGTCTTCCCCATGCAGTTGTTATTTGTGAGAAAATGTGTGGATGTAGCATCCATTCGTGTGGATCCATGAAATTTCTGCTCAACCTGTCCGCCAGAACATTGTCCTTGCCCGGAACAAACTGGGATTGCAAATGGATGTTAGTTTCAGGGACTTTTCCCAAAGAGCCATTGTTAGTCTGCAGAGGGGATACGAGTGAGTGCCTCCTTGTTTGTTTATATACCACATGACAGTGGTGTTGTCTGTCCTTATTAGCAGATGGCCTTGTTGAAGAGATTTTCCAAAGGCTTCTATTGCATGTATCACTGCCAACATCTCTTTTGATTTATGTGCAGAGGCATTTCTGTGGGAGTCCATTGACCTTGAATGCATCTGCCCTCCATGTGTGCCCCCCATCCATGATCTGAGGCGTCCGTTGTAATGGTTTGACTTGCTTGAACTTTGTTGAAAGGCATGCCTTGGTTTAAATGGCTTGCTTGAGCCCACCACAAAAATTCCCTTTGCAGGCATGGAATGAGTGGTATTACGTCTTCTAGGTTGTGGCTGTGTTGAGACCATAAGCTTTTTAGGTACCATTGTAGCTTTCTCATGTGTAGTCTTGCCAGAGGAATCAGAAGAATGCAAGATGCCATGAAACCCAGGGCCTGCAGGCCCTTCCTTGCGGTCAGCTGGGTAAGTTTTGCTAGGCTTTTGAAGTAATCTGGTAAATGCTGTTGTTTCTTCTCTGTGAGGAAAGCCATTTGTGATTGTGTGTCCAGTTTTGCTCCTAGAAAAATAATCTTTTGGGATGGCAATATTCTTGATTTTTGAATATTGACTGTGTATCCGAAAGCCTGTAGCAACTGAATGACATAGTCCAAGTTTTTTATCAAGGTTTGTTTGCTGTCTGCTTGTATAAGGCAGTCATCCAGGTAAGGGTATATTTGAATCCCCTGGAGTCTGCAATGTGCAACTACTGATGCCAGGCATTTTGTGAATACTCTGGGCGCAGTAGATAAGCCTAACGGCAATGCTGAGAATTGATAATGCTCTGTTCCTGCAAGAAATCTGAGGTATCTTCTGCAACTGTGTCTGATTGGGACATGTAGGTATGCCTCCTTGAGGTCCAGAGTAACCAGCCAAGACCCCTTGCCCAGCATGGGAAGGAGTTGCTGTAACGTCAGCATTTTGAATTCTGGCACAATGAGAAAGGTGTTTAGAACGGACAAATCCAGTATAGGCCTCCATTGCTTTTCTTTTCTTGGAACAAGGAACAGTCTTGAATAGAATCCCTGGTCTTGTTCCTGAGGAGGAACCTTTTCTACAGCTTTTATTTGTAACAGCTTTGAAATTTGTAAGAGAGCCTCTGCCCTTTGATTTTGTGGCAGGTTTGGCATGCCTTGTCTCGTTAGTAAGGTGTGGAAGTGGAACCTGTAACCTCTGTCTATGTCCAGAATCCATTTGTCCTTGGTTAAAATGTGCCAGTTCTTTGAGAATAAGGATAATTTTCTGCCTAAAGGTGCTTCTCTTTGAGCCTTGGTCGGCGGTGTCAAAGTCAAGTCATTGTGATTGTCCCTGTGGTGCGGGTGAACTCCCTGTGCCACTTCTCTGATTTGGTGGTTGCCATTGGCGGCCCCTGTAGGAGCCTCGGTATTGCCCTCTACCTCGAGCACGCCTGTTTTTTCCCCTTTGAAACTTGTCTGAGTCTGGAAAGGACCAATTTTTTGAAGGCCAATTCCTGCTGAATCTGGGAGGCTGAACCTGGAGGAAATCCTTGACAGTCTGTACTGATTTTGCCTTTTCCTCAATAGACTTCAATCCATCCTGTGCATTAGTACCGAAAAGCTTCTGTTTTTCCAGAGGTGCATCCAGGAGCTTGACTTTAACATGGTCTGGCAGTGGCTGTTCTTTCAACCAAGCATGTCTACGTAGAACGGCCCCTGTCATGGCTGCCCTACATGAAGCTTCCAATGCATAACCACACTGAAGAAAATGATTGCTAACCTGCTGAGTGTTATGAACCAAATCCTGCAATGCCTTTCTATCTATAGGCTCAGGAGAGGCCAACTTTTTCTGCAAATCATCCATTAAGTAATCCTGGTACTGAAACATATGAAAAAGGCAGTTGAGTGACCTCATGGCAAGGGTGGAAGAGGTATAAACTTTTTTGACCCATCTCTCTAGGGACCTAGCTTCCCTGTCAGCGGGCAGAGGGTTTTTGGCCGAGGAAGTAGCCACTCCTTTGGGGCCCTGTGAAATAGTTTCTAGATCCACAGAGTGGGCCTTAAAGAGATGCTTATGGGTTTCAGGGACCCTGTAATATCTGTCAGGCTTGATAGGAGCAGGAGGGAGTGAATCAGGCGAAGCACTGGAGTCTGAGAATACATCATCAAGGACATCCAACACTGGAGGGATAGCTAAAGGTCTGTGTTGGGGTAGCTTAAGGAAGGTACATAGCCTTTTCCTGGAGTCAGAAAATTCCTGACCCTGCCACTGAAAATGTTCTCTCATGGAGTGGAGAACTTCGCCAAAAGAAATGTCCTCTGGAGGGGAGGCAGAGGGAATTGAATCCTCAGCATCCGAGTCCTCATAGGCCTGGAAAGATTCTTCCTGGGTATCTGAGAGCTCTGAATCCCCAGAGGCTTCATCTGAAGAGAGGGTGTCTGTCTGCACAGTTCTAGGCCTTTTATCTGCAGGCGGCTGAGAACCTCTGTCTGGGTGCGGCTGAGAACCCCTGATAAGAGAGATTAGATCTGCAGCAAGAGTCATGATCTGTCTATCAGAAGAGGGGCCCTGAGAAGTAGATTTAGGATGGGCCTTGGCCTGGCTGGCAGCCTTGGCACGTGCAAAGGCCTTGATGGACATGGATACCGGAGGCCTAGCTGCCCCACTTGCAGGGGTAACCTTGTCCACAGGAATGGTGTCGGGTAAATCTAGAGCTTCGGTTTCTGGAGGAAAATCAACAACCGGCACCGTTGAAATCTCCGAGACTGAAGAACGAGCTAAAGCGGTGTCGTCGGCCTGGGGCAGTTGAATTACCGCTTCCGAAGGGACCGATGCACTCACGGAGGGCTTAGGCGTGGTATCGGTGGACGACGCAGGCCGAGGATGTCGGTCCCGGTCCTTGCGTTTTTTGATAGATTGTGCTGTCGGTTGTTCCGACGGCATGATATAAGCGAAAGATTCGCCAAAAAAGTCTTCAGCAAATTCTGCCCGGTGCCTGAGTGTGCGCTTATTAAAGCGAGCACAGGCCGAGACGTCGTGGTCTGGGCCCAGGCAAGGGAGGCAGTAAGAATGGAAGTCCTTATGAGGTATTTGTTTACCACAAGACAAACAATTATTAACCTTTTCACTTTTTTCTGACATCGGCTGAGGCAAGAAAAAATGTTCCCCAACGGGGTACTTGGCTTTTAGATGACTTCGGTATTTGAAAACACAAGAGCTGACCGACCCGGCACTTGCGAACTGCTTCTGCTTCGGGCACTGCGCGGCAAGAAAGACTGGAGAAGATGGCGTCGGCGGATGCCTTTATACTCCACCCGTTCTGACGTCGGGGAGGAGGCGACATCAGCCGACGCCGGACCCAGACTTTGGAATCCGGCCGACCGAGGGGCTGCCTGAGGCAGGACAACCCATACGTCAGGACTGCAGTTGCATTCTTGAAGGACATCTGTACTATGTTCTTACTGTTTCACTGTTGCAATCATGACACTTGGGTTGACTCCCAAAGCTGAAGAAAAGGGTGGAGGCAGTCAAGAAGAGTTGGGGCTGGCTAGTATGCCCTGCAGGACTGCAGTTGCAAAGCCTGTCCGGGATTTGGAAAAGATAGGCAGGTGGTAATGCTTGGTGAAGGTATGAAAAGAACTCCATATTGCAGCCTCCAGGATGTCCCTGGTAGGGACCCCCTCTGAGAAAAGCTGGAGAGGTGAAAGTTGCCCTAGTGAAATGTGTCCTGGCCCCCTGTGAGGGTGGTTTCCTGTGGTGTTTGTAACAGAAATGGATACAGTGTGCTATCCATTTGGAAATGGTTTGTTTGGATATGGCCTTGCCCTCCGCCCCTGCTGCAAAGCTGACAAGTAACTGTTCACTTTTCCTAAAGGGCTTAGTCCTGTCCAGGTAGAATCAGAGTTGTCTGTGCACATCTAAATCTAAAGAGTGCAGGATCCTTTCCCCCTTATTTTGAAGCTTAGGGAAAAAGGTGGGCAAATGAATAGATTGGCTGAGAGCCACACTAGACACCACTTTAGGCATGAAAGTTGGGTTAGTCCTGAGGGAGATCCTGTCAGCATGAAAAATGATGAAGTATTCCACAGCCACGAGTGCTTGTAGCTCAGACACTCTTCTAGCTGAAGTGATGGCCAGAAGCAAGGCTGTTTTCCAAGAGAGGAATTTTAACTCTGCTGAAGCTGCAGGCTCACGGGGGGGGGGGGGGGGGGGCTAGCGTGGGCTTTTCCAACACAAAGTTAAGGTTCCAAGCTGGGGTAGGGACTCTTTTGGCCAGCCTTAAGTTGTTAGCCCCTCTTAGGAACTGCTTGATGAGAGGGTGAGAAAAGAGAGATAGCTCTGTGGTGTAATGAGCAGAGATGGCAGAGGCATGAATTTTAACAGAAGAGAAGAAAAGGCCCCTGTGAAGTAAGCCTGTTAGGTAATCCAGGATGAGAGGTAAGGAGGCTGTGCTGGTTTAACCTGGATCCAGGAACAATACCTATTCCACTTGTCAGCATAGGATTTTCTAGTGCTGGGACGTCTGGCTTCATGTATAACGTCCAGGACTTGCTTGCTTAAGCTGGCCACTGGAGGAGAGATCAAGAAATAAGCCAGAATGCCTGGTTCTGGGTCTGCAATTGCGGATGCAAAAATTCTCCCTTCTGCTGGGTCAGGAGAGTTGGGAGCTGCCATGGAGGCAACGGTGGCAGACTGCGCAATAGTGGGTACCAGTGTTGGCGCAGCCAGTCTGGGACAATCAGGATTGCTCTTGGTTTTTCCTTCCTTATTTTGAGTAGTACCCTTGTAAGAAGAGGTAGAGGGGAAAATGCATAGATTGAGAGGTTTACCCATTGGAAGGATAAAGCATCTACTTTCCAGGCCTTGCTGTGAGGTTCCCTGATGCAGAATTTGCTGAGCTGGTGGTTGTGGGAGGCAAATAGGTCCACCCCCTTTGGGGTACCCCACTTCTGGGTTATGAGGCTGAAAGTGCTGTGGTTTAATTGCCACTCCTGTGGGTCTTGGAGATTTCTGTTTAAGTTGTCTGCCAGAGAGTTTTGGTTGCCTGACATGAATTGTGCTAGCAGGTGAATTTGCATAGCTGAAGCCGTGTGCCAAAGGGTCATGGCTAGCCTGCAGAGTGGATAAGAGTTTGTTCCACCCTGCTTGTTGATGTACCACATCACTGTGGTGTTGTCTGTTTTGATTAATAGAGGTCCCGGAGAGAGTAGGGGTCTGAAAGCTGTCAGAGTGTGCTGAACAACTAGCATCTCTTTTTGGTTGATGTGCAGGTGTATTTGATTTGGGCTCCAGTGGCCCTGAATGCACTTGCCGTCCAAGTGCGCACCCCAAGCATAGTCTGATGCTTCTGTGGTTAGGGTCTGGGTGGTGTGGGGTTGAGCAAAGGGAAGGCCCTTGTTGTGGTTGCATGCTGCTGCCCACCAAATAAAATCTTTCCTTACACAACGTATCACAGGTATGATAGTTTCCATGTCCTGGGAATGTTGACACCATATGCTTTAAGTACCACTGAAGTTTCCTCATACGCAGTCTGGCACATGGAATTAGTAGAATGCAAGAAGCCATGAACCCTAGAGGTTGCAGGATTTTCTTTGCAGATAACTTGGTTCTGGTAGCTAGTTGAGAGAAGTAGCCCGTCAGATAGGCTTGTTTTTCTGAAGTAAGGATTGCCATCTGGGATGCTGTGTCAAGGCTTGCTCCCAGGAATACAATCTTCTGACTGGGGACTAGTTTGGATTCCTTTTCGTTTATAGTGTACCCCAGTGAGGTCACTAGGTCCTTTACAAAGGTCAGGTGCTGCAACAGCTTTTCCCGACTATCTGCCTGAATCAGACAGTCGTCCAAGTAGGGGTAAATCTGAATATTTTTTGTCTGGAAAAAGCAATGGCTGGAGCCAAGCATTTTGTGAAAACTCTGGGAGCAGTGGATAAGCCAAAGGGAAGTGCAGAGAACTGATAGTGCATAGATCCTGCCCTGAAATGTAAATATTTCCTGCAAGTGTCCCTGATTTTTGTGCAGATAGGCCTCTTTTAGGTCTAGGGTGGCTAGCCAAGCATCTTTTGTTGGCATAGGAAGAAGCTGCTGGAGGGTGAGCATTTTGAATTTTATCACCAGGAAGGTGTTTAGAATTGATAGACATAGGATTGGGCACCAGGTGCCCTCGTTTCTGCATGCCAGGAAAAGTCTGGAATAGAAACCTTGGCCTATCTGGTCTGCAGGAACAGGCTGTATTGCCCTCATGGAGAGCAGGTAATGAACTTGGTTTTGGGCCTCTGCCCACTGGTTTGGAGGAAGATCTGGAAACCCTTTTGGGGTTGGCAGTGTGTGGAAATAAAATTTGTACCCCTGGGACACTATGTTGAGGACTCATTGGTCATAGGTGATGGAGGCCCAGTTTTTTGCATGGGAGGCAAGTTTTCCTCCTAGGGGCACAAGCAGGTGGGCAGGGGTAGAGTTGTGAGTTTTTGCCACAAGGGGGTGGCTTAGCACTCCCTGTTTTAGAATTGGAGGTACTCCCTTGCTTAGATCTATGCATTCCCTGGGATTGCTGTCTGGAGGGTCTGCTTCCCCTAGGTCTAGTCTGAGCCGGTCTTGAGGGGACTGGAAAGGACCAGTGCTTGGGGGGGCAATGGCTACTGAATCTCAGAGGCTGGACTTGCAAAAAGTCTTTAACTGTCTGCATAGCTTTAGCTTTTTCTTCCATCTTTTTTAAAACCTCTTCTGCCTTGGTGCCAAACAAATTGTCTTTGTTCAATGGTGTGTCTAATAATTTTGATTTGACATGGTCTGGCAACGTCTGTTCCTTAAGCCAAGCATGCCTTCTAAGTACAGAACCTGTGACTGCTGCCCTGTAGGATGCTTCTATGGCGTCAAACCCACATTGCAGGGTATGCTTAGTAACTTGGTTTGCAGAATGCATAAGCTCCTGTAATTCTTTATTTCCTGCACAAGCTGGAAAGGTAGACAATTTTTGTTTAAGAAGTTCCATTGTATGTTGCTGGTATTTCAGCATGTGGAACTGACAATTTAATGTTCTAATGGCATGAGTTGCAGAGGTGTATACTTTTTTACCCCATCTGTCTAAAGCTCGGGAATCCCTGTCCGAAGGGGTGGGATACTTAGCTGTGGTGGTTTTTATTCCTTTAGGTCCTTGGGAGATGACCTCTGGGTCAGCAGTTGGATTTTTGAAAAGTAATTTGTGCGAGTCAGTGACTCTACCTGTCAGGTTTCCTGGGAGCAGGTGGTAGGGTGCCAGGAGTTAAACTGGATTCCATGAAAACATCATACATCATCCACAACATCCAAGACAAGAGGAACAGCTAAGGGTCTGTGCTGGGGTAAATCTAAAAATTTCCTGAGCCTCTTTTTGGACTAAGGATAATCTTTGCATTCCCAATGGAAATGCTCTCTCAAAGTATGTAGGGTTTCACCAAAAGAAAAATCCTCTCAGGAGAGGCAGAAGGAATGGATTCCTCAGCATTTGAATCCTCATAAGCAAACAAGGGCATGTCTTCCTATTCAGAAACGTCAGAGTCAGACTCCTGGTCAGATAAAGCTGTTGGGGACAAGTCTCTTTCTTTTAGAAGGAGTAGGCTAGCTTCCCCTAATAAGTATGATAAGGTCTTCTGCCATTTTAAGTATTTGAGATTGAGGCATGGAAGCAGGAGCTTGAGCTTGGTCGTCGGTTTTGTAGGCGCAGTTCGTACGTTGGGCCTTAAAAACTCGGTAGTTTTAGAAAGAAAGTACAGTTTTGTACCTACCATAAATGTAGCTGTTCGAGTGCTAATACAGCTGCAGTCATAACAGATGGGTTCTCCTGCCGTCAGACGGGTCCTCGGTCGGCCAAATTCCAAAGTCTAGGTCCGGCGTCGGTTGTCGTCGCTTCTTCCCTGACGTCAGTGCGCCAGGGGTATAAAATAACCAGCCGACGCCATTTTCTTCAGTTTTTCTTGACCCAGATGTCAGGTGCCCCCAGAAGGAAGGCAATACATAAATTTGTGTGATAAAGCAATGCAATATGATCAAAATACAGTAGTGCAAGCAAATACAACAAGAATGAATACCCCAATCAGGTAGCATGAGGAGGTGTTAGCCAATAGGCCTGTCCCAAGAGGGGAAGGAGGGAGGGAAACCTGGACTGCAGCTGTATTAGCACTCGAACATCTACATTTATGGTAGGTACAAAACTGTACTATGTTCATCGTGCATACAGCTGCAGTCATAACAGATGGGTAGAATCCCAAAGCTAAGAAAGGGGTGGTAGGCACTAGGTGGAACTAGGAGGAACCAGAATGCCCTGCAAGACTGCAGTGGCAAAGCCTGCTCTAGATTTGGAGTATAATGGAAGGTGGTAGTGCTTGGAGAAGGTATGCACAGAACTCCAAGTGGCTGCTTCCAAAACATCTTTGGTAGGAACTCCTCTGAGAAAAGCTGCAGAGGTAGCCGTGGCCCTTGTGGAGTGAGATCTGATGCCTATAGGTACAGTTTTTCCATGAAAAGAATAGCAGAAACGTATGCAGTGGGCTATCCACTTTGAGATAGTCTGTTTGGAAATTGGCTTCCCTTGAGCTCCTACAGCATAGGACACAAAGAGCTGATCTGATTTCCTGAAAGGCTTTGTTCTGTCCAAATAATAATGCAGTTGTTTGTGGATGTCCAAGGAATGTAGTAATCTCTCCCCTTTGTTTTGAGGATTAGGATAAAAGGTAGGTAAGTGTATAGCCTGATTCAAAGCTACCCTGGATACCACTTTTGGCATAAAGGACGGATTGGTTCGTAAGGAAACTCTGTCCTGATGGAAGATGATGAAAGGTTGCACAGCCACGAGAGCTTGCAGTTCCAATACCCTACGAGCTGAGGTAATAGCCAGAAGGAAAGTGGTTTTCCAGGACAAATATTGCAAATCTGATGAGGCAGCTGGCTCAAAAGGAGGCAAGGTCAGCTTTTCTAGAATGAAATTGAGATCCCAAGCAGATATTGGTTGTTTCCTTGGGGGTTTTAGATTCTTAGCCCCTCTGAGGAACTGTCTTAAGAGGGGGTGAGAGAATAAAGGTGGATCAGTGTTGTATTCTGCAGAAATGGCCGAGGCATGGATTTTGATGGAGGAGAAAGAAAGTCCACTGCCTAGCAGCTCAGCTAGATACTGTAATATTTGAGGTAAATTCAGCTTTCCAGGATCCTGGCCCCTTTTTCTCATTCCAGACACAAAACCGCTTTTCTGATAGAAGGCCTTCTGGCCTCCAAAATGACATCCTGCACTTCATTGGAAAGTAGGGTCTGTTGTGATGCTAAGGAATCTTCCATGCGGCTAGATTGAGTGTTTTTAGCCGACTGTGAAGAGTTTTGAAGCTGTGCCGAGTCAGAAGAAGAGGCATTAGAGGCAGGGTCCATGGTGGGGAATGCGTCAGGCTCCTCAGGAGTGGGTACCAGTGTTGTCTTGGCCAGTCTGGAGCAATGAGAATCATCTTTGGTCTGTCTGCTCTGGTGTTTAATAGAACTTTGGGCAGCAGAGGAAGAGGTGGGAAGGCATAAACTGTCATAGATGTCCAACTGAAAGAGAGAGCGTCCACTCTCCAGGCCTTTGGATGAAAAATCCTTGAGCAGAATTTTGTCAATTGGTGATTTTCGTGGGAGGCAAAGAGATCTATGTCTGGCCTTCCCCATGCTTGAATTCTCTGTAAAAACTTGAGGATGCAACTTCCATTCGTGTGGATCTGTCATATTTCTGCTTAGGTTGTCTGCCAGCGTGTTTTCCTTGCCTGGCAAGTACTGTGCTTGTAGTTCGATTTGTAAGTCCAGGACCAGGTTCCAAAGTGACATGGCCAGTCTGCATAGTGGGTATGAATGGATTCCTCCCTGTTTATGTACCACATTACTGTGGTGTTGTCCGTCCTTATCAATAGTTGACCTGGTTGCAGGAGGTCTTTGAAAGCTATAATAGCATTTATTACTGCTAGCATTTCCTTTTGATTGATGTGTAGGTGCTTTTCTTTTTGGGACCATTTGCCCTGAATGCACCGATCTGTCATGTGCGCCCCCCAGGCGTAGTCTGAGGCGTCTGTTGTGATGACTTGATTTGCTTGAGGCTTGCTGAATGGGAGACCTTTGTTTGCTTGGCATGCTTGAGCCCACCACAGAAATTCCTTTTGAAGACATGGAATTGGTGGTATTATTGTTTCCAGGCTGTGGCTGTGTTGAGACCATAGGTTTTTCAGGTACCATTAACGTTTCCTCATATGCAGCTTTGCACATGGGATTAGTAAGATGCAAGATGCCATGAATCACAGAGCCTGCAGGATTTTCCTTGCAGTTAGCCTGGTGCAATTTGCTAGTGTTCTGAAGTATTGAGTTAGTTGCCCCTGCTTTTCTGGCGTGAGGTAGGCCATCTGGGTGTTTGTGTCCAAGTTGGCACCCAGGAAAATTATTTTCCGAGAGGATATTAGCCTTTATTTCTTTTTGTTGACTGTGTATCCCAGAGAATTCAACATTATTACATAAGCCAGATGTTTCAGAAGAATGTGTTTGCTGTCCGCTTGGATCAGGCAGTCGTCCAAATAGGGGTATATTTGTATCCCTTGAAGTTTGCAGTAGGCAATTACTGATGCCAGGCATTTCGTGAATACTCTGGGTGCAGTAGATAAGCCAAAGGGCAACGCAGAGAATTGATAATGGGTTGAACCTGCAAGAAATCTGAGGTATCTTCTGCAATTTTGTCTGATTGGGACATGCAGGTATGCCTCCTTGAGGTCCAATGTTACCAGCCAAGACTCCTTGCCCAGCATGGGAAGAAGCTGCTATAGAGTGAGCATCTTGAATTTTGGTACGAGTAGAAAAGTGTTTAGGATGGATAGGTCCAAAATAGGTCTCCAATCTTTTCCTTTCCTTGGTACCAGGAATAGTCTGGAATAAAAACCTTTATTCGTGCGTAGGTACCTCTTGAATAGCTTTCATGTCTATGAGATCTGAAATTAGTCTTTGTGCCTCTGCCCTTTGATTGTGTGGCAGGTTTGGCATGCCTCTCATTTTTGGAAGGGTGTGAAAATGGAATCTGTAGCCTCTGTTTATAATGTCCAGGATTCCATTTGTCTTTTGTGACAATATGCCAATTTTTTGAAAATAATGCCAGTTTTCCGCCTAATGGTGCTGCCATTTGAGTCTTGCTTGGCATGCAAAGGGGAAAGTCATTGGGCTTGCTTTCTGAATGGTTGCGAGTTATCCTCACCACCTCTTTGCGTAGGAGCTTGCCATTGTCTGCCTCTAAACGATCCTTGGGATTGCCCTCTGCCCCTCGGGCGCCTGTATCTACCTCTTTGGGGTCTGTCTGTGGCTGGAAAGGACCAATTTTTGGAAGACCAATTTCTACTGAAACGTGGGGGTTGTACCTGTAGAAAATCTTTCACTGTTTGCATTGATTTAGCCTTTTCCTCCATTTTCCTTAATACCTCCTCAGCATTAGCACCAAATAATACATCCTTTTGTAGAGGGGCATCTAGTAATTTAGCTTTGACATGATCTGGTAAGGTTTGTTCCTTGAGCCAGGCATGCCTACGTATGACTGATCCTGTAACAGCAGCTCTACATGAGGCCTCTAGAGCATCAAAACCACATTGCAAGGTATGTTTACCCACTTGTTCTGCACTATGCATCAAATCCTGCAACTCCAGTCTGGTTGTTCAGGTTGTGACATTTTACATCTCAATTGTGATAACAAAAACTGTTGGTACTTTAGCATATGGAACTGACAGTTTAATGCCCTCATGGTTAAGGTGGCCGAGGTATATACCTTTTCCCCCCACCTTTCTAAGGATCTGGAATCTCTCTCGGAAGGTAATGGATTTTTAGCAGTGGAGGCCTAAATTCCCTTAGGGCCTTGTGAGATGGTTTCTGGGTCAGCAGCATGGCTTTTGTATAGAAATTGGTGTGAGTCAGGAACCCTGTAGTACCTGTCAGGCTTGACTGGAGCTGGAGGTAGAGAATCCGGGTTAAGGCAGGCCTCAGAGTACACATCATCTAGTATGTCCAAGACAGGAGGTATAGCTAGAGGCCTGTGCTGAGGTAGCAAGAGAAATTCCCTAAGCCTTTTCTTGGAATCTGAATAATCTTGGCCTTCCCAGTGGAAGTGTTCCCTTAAGGTATGCAAAGTTTCCCCAAATGAATAATCCTCTGGGGGGGAAGACAGAAGGAATGGACTCCTCAGCATCAGAATCTTCAAAAGGGGAGTAAGAATGTTTCTGTTCATCAGAGTGCTCTGAAATAATGGAGCCCTGATCAGAGGAGGGGGATTCTTCTTCCACTCTGGGCCTTTTGTCCGGGGGGGGGGGGGGGGGTTGAGAACCCCTGATAAGAGTAATCAAATCCTCAGCCATTTTAAGCATCTGTTTTTTAGGCATGGGGCCTGGAGATGGGCCCTGTGTAGCTTGTCTCTTAGACTGCATGGCTGCTTTAGACTTAGTGTAAGCCTTGATGGAGAAAGAAGAGGAAGGTCTGAATACACCTTGAGAGGAGGTAGACCTGTCCACATTTTGAGATTCACCGCCAAGAGTGGCTTCGGTATCTGTAGTCGGGGTGTGGGCCGAGGAGCCTGCGACCTCGGGCACAGGAGACACCGCCAATGTAGTGTCGTCGGTAGTCAGGGGCTGCGTAGGTGCCTCGCTGAGAACTGGACCACGTGGAGTCGGCTTTGGCATGGTGTCGGTAGAGGCCGCGGACCTCGTGTGTCGGTCCTTGTCTTTGCGTTTTTTAGGCAAAAATGGAGTCGGAGTATCCGACGACATAATATAGTTAAATTTTTTGCCAAAATAATGCTGTGCGAACTCCGCCCGACGCTTAATGGTGCGTTTGTTGAATGTAGCACAAAAGCGACAGACCGAGACGTCGTGGTCTGGGCCTAAACAAGGAATACAGAGGGAATGGCAATCCTTATGTGATATTTGCTTCCCACATGAAATACAATTATTAACTATGTCTGACATCGGTCTGAGGCAAGAAAAGTTTCCCCAACGGGGTACTTAGCTTTCAAGAAGACTTCGGTTGCAAAATTTTCGTAAGTTCAGGAGCTGGCCGACCGGCACTTGCGAACTGCTTCTGCTTCGGGCACCGCGCGGCAAGAAAGACTGAAGAAAATGGCGTCGGCTGGTTATTTTATACCCCTGGCGCACTGACGTCAGGGAAGAAGCGACGACAACCGACACCAGACCTAGACTTTGGAATTCGGCCGACCGAGGACCCGCCTGACGGCAGGAGAACCCATCTGTTATGACTGCAGCTGTATGCACGATGAACATCTGAAGATGCGAAAGACATTGTCAGTTTGTGTCAAATATCAGTACTGCGAAGAACTTCCTCGGAAGCCAGTGCCTGCTCAGCAGCTCCGGACCCATCCAAAGTAGAGACATCCACAGGATCATTAGTCGAAGAAGAGTCTCACGGAATACCGGACTCTGAACGGGTCACGGTAGTGGCCTGCGAATCCATAGAAGTGGGCATCAGGGGCTGTGAAAGCGCCTCACTGAGAACTTAGCTTAACGGAAGCATCATTGTCAGTTTTGTCTTTATCCTTACGTTTTTTCGGAAGATCGGTAGTTGGAAGGCTTACCGAAGCCGTTTTGGAATATGGAGATAGAGAGCAAAAGTATTTAGTTATGATAAGGCCCCAACGATGTATAGTTCTGGTGTTGAACAAAGCACAAAACTAACACTGAGAGACGTTGTGGTCTGAGCCTAAACAGGTGAAGCAGTAAGAATGAAACTCTTGGTGTGGTATCTGCTTTCCACAGGTGAGACAATTGTTAACTTTTTCTGACATCGGTTAGAGCAAGAAAAAAGGATCCCCAATGGGGCACTTAGCTTTAGAAGACTTCATCTTCAATTTTGGAAGCGGAAAACTCGGGTAGCGGCCAACCGGCACTTGTGCGAAATGCTTCTGCTTCGGGCTCCTCGGTAAGAAAGACTGATGCAATGGCGTCGGCTGTCTGATTTTATACCACTGACGACCTGACGTCAGTCCTGGAGCGACAGCAACCGACTCAGAAATACTAAGCCTCTGGAACTCGGGCCGACTGAAGGCTAACCCTGGCAGGATAACCCAAGTGTGATGACTGCAACAGTGAAACACGAAAAACATAAAAAAGGATCCCCAATGGGGTACTTAGCTTTAGAAGACTTCAGCTTCAATTCGGAAGACAAGACTCAGGTAGCGGCCAACTGGCACTCATGTGAACTGCTTCTGCTTCGGGCTCCACGGCAAGAAAGACTGATGTTATGGAGTCAGCTGCCTTAATTTATACTACTGATGACCTGACATCAGTCCTGAAGTAACGGTAACCAAGGCAGAAATACTAAGCCTCTGGTGTTCGGGCCGGCTGAGGGCTACCGTGGCAGAGATAACCCCAAATGTGATGACTGCCAACAGTGAAACACAAAGAACATCATTAGGGTACAACAAACTTGAAATGCACAGTAGAGATATAGCCACAGTAAAGTAGGTGCACACATGCTAGCAGACAGACATAAATGGTGATTATTCATAACGAGGCTTTTTTTTCATTCTATCAAAATTCAATAACCAAGTCTTTGTTCATTACCAGAGACTACAGCTTAAACGTACAGTGTCATACATTTTAGTTGATTAATATACAGCGCTCTTTCTCCTTCATACTAACCATAGGTGTGCTGGCTCTGTGTTGGGTCAGTTTCTGGGGCTTGTAGTTTATAATTCAGGTACCCAGCCAAGTCCTTCACCCAGACAGTAGGGTTCTCAGGAAATGCAGTCTGACTCTTCTCTATTTGCTGCTCAAGTTCTGTCAAATCAAGCTGTAAAAAACACATTCATATTAACAATTTTAACATTGTATGCATTATATAAAAATAAACATGTTCATGCCCATCAAAGCTTAATAATTCATCTCTTACAACTGGAAAATAGAAGAAAACATAAGACATGGAATCAGGCAGCAACTTTACTGGTCAGCAAGAGACAATAATGGCAGTCAACCAATAAAAATACTAACAAGTGTGTAAAAACTTACGCTTGATGACCAACAGGTTGTAACCTTGTTCTCCCCAATCCTAAGATCTTAAGCCAGCAATCAAAAATAAATATAATCTGCTAGACATGTAAGAAGCAAACATTCTCGAACTGTGCAAATTGTGCTGGAGAGTCTCACAGACAAACCTGATGCTAAAATACGGAGAAAAGTACAGTTGTGTACACTTACCATAAATGTAGATGTTAGAGTGCATTTACTGTTGCAGTCATTACATTTGGGTAATCTGCTAGCAGGTTGCCCTCAGTCGGCCTGATTAACAAAGTCTTGGGTCCTGAGTCGGTTGCTGCCCCTTCTTCCATGACATCAGGTCGTCACGGGTATAAACCATGCAGCCGACACCATTACATTAGTTTTTCTTGCCCAAGATGTCAGGTGCCCCCCAAATGGGGAGCAAAATATATATAAATAATTTAAAACACAAAAATATACCTCCAAACAAAAGCAAATACACCAAAAAGGCCTTTAAGTGTAATAAAAGAAAGTAGAGGCATAATACGAGAAAAAACAGGGGGCTGGACGGAGGGTAACCAGGACTGCAACAGTGAATACACTCAAACATCTACATTTATGGTAAGTGTACACAACTGTACTATTTTCTTCATGTTTCACTGTTGCAGTCATTACATTTGGGTAGATTCCCAAAGCTACGGTTCGGAGGATAGATTTATACAGCATTAGGTCCGGCTATAAGGCCTTGCAAAACAGCAGTGGCACAGCCAGCTCTGGATTTAGAGAAAATTGGTAAATGATAATGCTTGGTGAAAGAATGAACTGAAGACCAGGTAGCAGCTTCTAGAATATTCCTGGTAGGAACACCTCTGAGAAAGGCTGTAGAGGTAGATGCAGCCCTGGTGGAATGAGATCCGATCCCCTGGGGGATAGGTTTTCCATGGTGTTTATAGCAGAAATGAATACAATGGCTTATCCATTTGGAAATGGTTTGCTTTGAAATAGCCTTTCCCTCTGCCCTTGCAGCAAATGCTACCAACAGTTCAGATTTTCTTCGAGATTTAGTCCTGTACAAGTAAAATCTAAGTTGTCTGTGTACATCCAATGAATGCAGAATCCGCTCCCCCTTGTTCTGTGGATTGGGAAAGAACGTTGGCAAATGAATGGACTGATTAAGAGCCACACTGGATACCACCTTGGGCATGAAGGATGGATTGGTCCTGAGAGATACCCTGTCCACATGAAAGATGATGAAAGGCTCCACTGTCATAAGGTCCGGTAATTCAGAAATCCTTCTAGCCAAAGTGATTGCTAAAAGGATGGCTGTTTTCCAGGAAAGAAATGTTAAGTCTGCAATAGCAAAAGGCTCGAAAGGAGGAAGAGTGAGTTTCTCTAATACAAAGTTAAGGTCCCAGGCAGGGGTTGGAGCTCTCCTGGGTGGCCTTAAGTTTTTGGCTCCTCGGAGATATTGCTTTAGTAGAGGATGAGAGAAGGGGGGGGGTTCTGTGTTGTAATAAGTTGAAATGGCTGAGGCATGGATTTTTATGGAAGAAAAAGACAGGCCCTTGTGAAGCATCTCAGTTAAGTATTTCAAAATCTGAGGTAAATTGGGCACTGCTGTTGCTTATCCCTTGAGACTGATTCCAGGCACAGAATCTTTTCCATTTGTCAACATAAGACTTTCTAGCACTAGGTCTTCTCGCCTAAAAAATGACATCCATCACAGGTTTGCTGAGGGATGCTAAGGGGGAATTGAAGTGATTAGCCAAGCTGCAAGATTCAATGTTTGGAGCCGAGGGTGCAGAATTTGGTTGTTCTGCTGAGACAGTAAGGATGGTGTCTGAGGCAGTGCCATAGAGAAACTTGTGACAGACTGCGTAGGAGTGGGTGCCAGTGTTGGCGAGGCCAGTCTGGAGCAATCAAAATCATTTTTGGTTTGTCCTGTTTGACCAAGTAAAACTTTGGAGAGCAGAGGCAGAGGGGGAAAGGCATAGAGTGATTGGTTTTCCCAGCTGAAGGACAGAGCATCCACTTTCCAGGCTTTTTTGTGAGGAGTTCTTGTGCAAAATTTGTCCAACTGGTAGTTCTGGGGGGAGGCAAAAAGATCTATGTCTGGGCTCCCCCATTTGCGTGTCAACATGTTGAAAATCCGTGGTTCCAGTTTCCATTCGTGTGGGTCCATGAGATTGCTGCTTAGTTAGTCTGCCAAAATATTCAGCTTTCCTGGCAGGAATTGAGCTTGTAGTTGGTACTTGATAGCTCAAGGCCGTGTTCCACAATGCCATGGCTAGTCTGCAGAGGGGGGTAGGAATGTGTACCACATAAAGTACAGTTGTGTGCACTTACCATAAATATAGATGTTCGAGTGTATTCACTGTTGCAGTAATTACATTTCGGTAATCTGCTGGCATGTTGCCCTCAGGCGGCCTGAATTCCAAATTCTTGGGTCCTGCGTCGGTTGCTGTCTTCTCTTCCATGACGGCAGGTGTATAAAACATGCAGCAGATGCCATTTTCTTTAGTTTTTCTTGCCCCCCCAAAAAAAAAAATATATGTATATATATATATATATATATATATATATATATATATATATATATATATATATATATATATCTATCTACATGCATCAATATAAACTTTACCTTAATCTAAAAGCAAATACACCACATAGGTTGTAGAAGATAGAGAAGGAAAGATAAACTGTAGGATGACAGGGGGATGGCGGGAGGGTAACCTGGACTGCAACAGTGAATACACTCGAACATCTACATTTATGGTAAGTGTACACAACTGTACTATGTTTTTCGCGTTTCACTGTTGCAGTCATTACATCTGGGTAGAATCCCAAAGCTATGGTTGGGAGGCTGGAGCTAAACAGAATTAGGTGTGGCTATAAGGCCCTGCAGCGGCAAAGCCTGCCCTGGACTTAGAGTTGAGAGGCAAATGGTAATGCTTTATAAAGATGTGAACAGAACTCCAAGTAGTAGCCTCTAGAATGTCTTTGGTTGTTACTCCTCTGAGAAAGGCTGCCGAAGTAGCTGCAGCTCTGGTGGAATGAGACCTAATGCCCTTGGGCACAGGTTTACCATGGTGTAAGTAGCAGAAACGGATGCAGTGGTTTATCCACTTTAAAACTGTCTGCTTTGATAGCCTTTCCTTCTGATCCTGCAGCATATGACACTAGTAATTGCTCAGTTTTTCTTAGAACTTTTGTCCTGCTCAAGTAGAATCTTAGCTGTCTGTGTACGTCCATGGAATGCAGAAGTCTCTCCCCTTTGTTCTGTGGATTTGGATAAAAAGTTAGCAAATGAATTGTTTGGTTAAGAGCCACACTGGAAACCACCTTAGGCATAAAAGTAGGATTTGTCCTCAGAGACACCCTGTCTGGGTAAAATATGATAAAAAGGCTCTACAGCCATGAGGGCCTGTAGCTCTGAAACCCTTCTTGCTGAAGTAATTGCTAGTAGCAGAGCTGTCTTCCATAAGAACTTTATATCAGCGGTAGCAGCTGGTTCAAATGGAGGCAGAGTGAGCTTTTCCAACACATAATTGAGGTCCCATGCAGGTAATGGTGATCTTCTAGGAGGCCTTAGGTTTTTGGCTCCTCTAAGATACTGCTTTAGTAAAGGATGGGAAAAGATTGGTGGCTCTGTATTGTAATGAGCCGAAATGGCAGAGGCATGGATTTTGATTGATGAGAAAGATGGGCCTTTGTCAAGCATCTCGGTTAAGTATTTTAATATCTGAGGAATATGTGGTTTTGCTGTATCAGTTCCTTGTGCTTGATTGCAAGCACATAATCTCTTTCATTTGTCAGCATAAGATTTTCTAGTACTAGGCCTTCTGGCTTCCAAAATGACATCCATCACAGCTTTACTGAGAGGTGTCATTCATATGATTACATGATTAGCCATGCTGCCAGGTTCAGAGTCTGTAGTTGATTGTGCAGGATCCGATTGTTTTGCTGGGACAGTAGTTGTGGTCTTTGGAGGCAAGGTCCAAGCTGGGTATTGAGACATGTTCCTTAGGACTGGGTACCAGTACTGGTGGGGCCAGTCTGGGGCAATTAATATCATCTTTGGCTTCTCTTGTCTGACTTTTAAGAGGACCTTGGGTAGAAGAGGCAGAGGAGGAAAGGCGTAAACGGACAGGTTTTTCCAACTGAAGGATAGGGTGTCCACTTTCCATGCTTTTCTGTGATAAGTCCTTGTGCAGAATCTTTTCAATTGATAATTTTGAGAAGAGGCAAATAGATCTAGGTCTGGGCTCCCCATTTCTCAGTTATCATGCTGAATACTTGTGGATTTAGTTTCCACTCGTTATGATCCATAAGGTTTCTGCTTAAATCGTCTGCCAGAGTGTTCCGTTTTCCTGGCAGGAATTGAGCTTGAAGATTTATTTGGTAGGTCAAAGCTGTGTTCCACAGTGCCATGGCTAATCTGCAAAGGGGGTATGAGTGTGTGCCCCCTTGCTTGTTTATATACCACATGACTGTGGTGTTGCCCGTCTTTATCAGTAGTTGTCCTGGATGAAGTAAGTCCTTGAAGGCTGTTAGGGCATTTTGAACAGCTAGCATCTCTTTCTGGTTGATATGTAGATTCATTTGATTTGGTGCCCATATGCCCTGAATGCATCTTCCTGCCATGTGGGCCCCCCAGGCATAATCTGATGCGTCTGTTGTTAATGTTTGGCTGGCAGGGGGAAGAGTGAAGGGCTGTCCCATGTTTTGGTGACAGGCCTTTGCCCACCATAGAAATTCCTGTTGCAGGCAGGGGATGAGAGGAATCATGGTTTCCAGACTGTGTGAATGTTGACTCCATAAACGTTTTAGGTACCACTGAAGTTTCCTCATATGCAGTCTTGCATATGGAATTAGTAGGATGCAGGATGCCATTAAACCCAGAGCCTGCAGAATTTGTCTTGCAGAAGACTGGGTTTTTGTTGCCAGTTTGAAGTAAGTAGTCAGTTGCCTTTTTTTTGTCTGGCATGAGGTAAGCCATCTGGGCAGTTGTATGCAAGCTTGCACCCAGGAATGTTATCTTTTGAGAGGGTACCAGTTGTGATTTCTTTTCATTTATTGTGTACCCTAGGCATGCTAGAAGCCTTTTCACAAACGCCAGGTGTTGTAGAAGAGTGTCCTTGTTCTCTGCTTGAATGAGACAGTCGTCCAAGTAAGGATATATTTGAATACTTTGTCTGCAAAATGCAATTACTGGTGCCAGGCACTTTGTAAAGACCGTGGGCGCAGTAGATAAGCCAAAGGGCAGTGCACAGAATTGGTAATGCATTAAGCCAGTCTTGAATCTGAGGCATCTTCTGCACAACTGTCTTATTGGGACATGCAGGTATGCCTCTTTTAAGCCTAAAGTCACCAGCCAAGCATTCTTGCCCAGCATGGGCAGAAGCTGTTGCAAAGTGAGCATTCTGAATTTTGGAATGTCCAGGTATGTGTTCAAAATCGATAAATCCAGTACTGGCCGCCAGGCCTTGTCCTTTCTGGGTACCAAAAACTGTCCTGAGTAAAAACCTTGTCCTTTTTCTTGTTCTGGTACTGTCTGAATGGCCCCCATATCCATGAGGGACGTAACCTGTTTCTGTGCCTCTGCCCATTGTTTTTTTGGCAGGTCTGGCACACCATTTGTCACTGGCAGAGTGTGGAAATGGAATCTGTATCCCTGTGATACGATGTTCAGTACCCACTTGTCCTGGGTTATAAACTGCCAATTTTGAGCAAAAAGTGCTAATTTTCCCCCTATGGGTGCTGCCAAAAGGTAAGTGCTTGGTGTAGGCAGAGGGAAGTCATTGGGATTGCTTTCTGTAGGTTTGCGCTTTATCTCCTCCAGATTTGGAGGTGGATGCGCCCCATTACTTTGACTTGTACGAGTCTTGAGCCTGGTACCTGGAACCCTTAGGGCGTCTGGATTTCCCTCTTTGAGCTATGTCTGACACAGGAAAGGACCAATTTGTTGTAGGCCAGTGTCTACTGAATCTAGGTGGCTGCACTTGTAAGAAATCATTAATAGAGTTTGCATAGATTTAGCTTCGTCTTCCATTTTCTTTAAAACCTCTTCTGCCGTAATACCAGACAGAGAATCATGCTGTAAAGGTGCATCTAGCAATTTAGCTTTGACATGATCAGGCAAATTTTGTTCCTTTAACCAGGCATGCCTCCTAATCACAGATCCAGTAACTGCGGCCCTGCAGGAGGCCTCTAAATAATCAAAACCACATTGCAAAGTATGCTTTCCAACTTGTTCAGCTGCATGCAATAATTCCTGCAATTGCTTATTTTCTGCACATTCTGAAACCAACATCATTTTCTGTTTCAGCAATCCCATAACATGTTGTTGGTACTCAAGCATATGAAATTGACAGTTTAAGGCCCTGATTGCCAAGGTTGCAGATGTATAAACCTTTTTTCCCCAGCTGTCCAGTGCCCTTGAATCTCTGTCGGAGGGGGTAGGGTTTTTTGCTGTTGAGGCCTTAACTCCCTTTGGACCTTGTGAAATAGTTTCAGGATCAGCAGCAGGGTTTCTAAATAAAAATTTATGAGAGTCCGGGACCCTGTAATACCGGTCAGGCTTACTGGGAGCCGGAGGTAAGGAGTCAGGGGTCAGGCTTGACTCCGAAATCATCCACAATGTCTAAAACAGGGGGAATGGCTAAAGGCATGCGCTGAGGGAGAAGAAGGAAATCCCTGAGCCTCTTTTTTGATTCTGAGAAGTCTTGACTCTCCCAGTGAAAATGCTCCCTCAAAGTATGCAAGGTTTCTCCAAATTAATAATCCTCAGGAAGAGATGCAGATGGAATAGACTCCTCAGCATCAGAATCCTCATAGGGAGGTAAAGATAATTCCTGATCAGAAGAGGAATCAGAAGAAATAGAAACCTGATCTGAAGATTCACAGTCAGTGTCTTGCCTAGGCCTCTTATCTGGAGGGGGATGGGGTACCCCTTATCAAGGTAATAAGGTCTTCAGCCATTTTGATAATCTGTTTTTTACGCATAGAGGCCTGTGCAAGTGGCACAGGTGTCAGTTTTTTTAGTTTTATAAGGTGTCTTTACCTTTGGTTTTTCAGCTTTCATCAGTGTGATATAAAAATGTTGAGGTCTGAATACACCCTCAGAAGCCGGTGCCTGCTCAGAAGCTCTGGACCCATCCGAGGGAGATACATCCATCGGTCCAATATCTTGAGGCATGCCGGACTCCACATGGGTGTCGGTAGAGGCCTGCAACTCGAAGGTAGCGGGTATCAGGGGCTGCGAAAGCGCCTCACTGAGTACCGGCGACTGGCTTAGGAGAAGCTTCGTCGTCGGTTTTGGATCTAGACTGCCTTTCTCTGTCCTTTTCTTTGCATTTCTTATGTACTCCAGCAGTCGGATTGCTATCAGATGACATTTCTGGGTAGTTAAATCTGTTTCCAAAATACTTAGATGCAAAAATATACAGACGCTTAATAGCGCGTTGGTTAAATCTAGCACAAAACTGACAGCCAGGCACGTTGTGATCAGGGCCTAGGCAAGGAATACAGTATAAATGTAAATCCTTATGAGGTATTTGCTTCCCACAATTAATACAATTATTAACTTTTTCTGACATCGGTAAAAAGCAAGGAAAAAAAAGGTTTCCACAACGGGGTACTTAGCTTTATTGAAGACTTCGGTTCTGAAAACTCAAACGCGAATATTTCAGTAGTCGGCCGACCGTCACTTGCGAGATGCTTCTGCTTCGGGCACCGCGCGGCAATAAAGACTAAAGAAAAAGGCGTCTGCTGCATGTTTTATACCCCTGACGACCTGACGTCATGGAAGAGAAGACAGCAACCGACACAGAACCCAAGACTTTGGAATTCAGGCTGACTGAGGGCAACCTGCTAGCAGATTACCCAAATGTAATGACTGCAACAGTGAAACACGAAGAACATCTGTGGTGTTGTCCGTCTTTACCATTAGTTGTCCTGGATGAAGGTAGTCCTTGAAGGCTGTCAAAGCATTCTGTACAGCTAGCATTTCTGTTTGATTGATATGAAGGAGCTTTTGATTTGGGCTCCATTTGCCCTGAACGCACTTCCCTGCCAGATGAGCCCCCCATGCATAGTCTGATGCGTCTGTAGTTAGGGTTTGGGTGGCAGGGGGTGGTGTAAATGGCAGTCCCTTGTTTTGGTGGCAGGCCTCTGCCCACCATAGGAACTCTAGCTGCAGGCAAGGAATGATAGGAATCATTGTTTCCAGGCTGTGACAATGTTGACTCCATAAACTTTTTAATTACCACTGAAGTTTCCTCATATGCAGTCCTGCATAGGGAATTAGAAGAATGCAGGAGCCATGAACTCCAAAGGATGCAGTATTTGTTTTGCAGATAGCAGGGTTTTTGTGGCCACCTGTTTGAAGTAAGTCACCAAATGAAGTTGCTTTTCTGGCATAAGGAAAGCCATCTGTGCAGTTGTATTCAAGCTTGCACCCAGAAATGTAATTTTTTGAGAGGGTACCATTCGATATTTCTTTTTCATTTATGGTGTACCCTAGACAAATTAGAACCCTTTTTACAAACGCCAGATGTTTTAGAAGAATGTCCTTGTTTTCTGCCTGAAATAGGAACTCGTCCAGGTATGGATATATTTGAATATTTCTTTGCCTGCAAAATGCAATTACTGGAGCCAGGCACTTTGTAAAATACCCTGGGCGCAGTAGATAAGCCAAACGGCAGTGCAGAGAACTGATAATGCAAGTAGCCTGCTTTGAAGCAGAGGAACCTTCTGCAAGATTCCCTGATTGGGATATGCAGGTAAGCCTCTTAAATCTAGAGTTGCCAATCAGGCATCTTTGCCTAGCATAGGAAGTAAATGGTGAAGAGTCAGCATCTTGAATTTTGGAATGTCCAGAAATGTGTTCAGAGTAGACAGGTCCAAATTGGACGCCATGATTGGTCTTTTCTGGGTACCAGGAAAAGTGTGGAATAGAAACCTTGGCCCTTTTCCTCTTCTGGTACTAGTTGAATTGCCCCCATGTTTAGAAGGGAAAGTACTTGTTTTTGAGCCTCTGCCCACTGATTTGGGGGCAGGTCTGGCCATCCGTTTGGAGTTGGCAACGTGTGGAAATGAAATCTGTATCCCTGGGACACTATTTAAAACCCACTTGTCCTGGGGTTATAAGTTGCCAGTTTTTTGCATGAAGAACCAGTTTTCCCCCCAAAGGGGCGGCTAAGAGATAAGTGCTTGGTAATTTTAAAGGGAAGTCATGGAGACTGCTTACCATAGGGAGGTGTCTTGATATTTCCAGATTTGGAAGTGGAGGTACCCCATTGCTTAGTTCTGAAAGTCCCTTGGGACCGAAACTTGGTGCTTTTGGAATGTCTGGGTTTGGCTTGAGTGGCTCTGGAAGGAACTGGAAAGGACCAGTTCTTACTAGGCCAGTGCCTACTAAATCTTGGAGGCTGTACTTGTAAGAAATCCTTCACAGTTTGCATAGATTTAGCTTCCTCTTCCATCTTTTTTAGAACATCTTCAGCCTTATTGCCAAACAAACGGTCCTGCTGCAAAGGAGCATCCAACAGTTTTGCTTTTACATGATCAGGCAGAGATTGCTCCTTAGGCAAAGCATGCCTTCTAAGCACAGACCCAGTAACAGCAGCCCTGCAAGAGGCCTCCAAAGAATCAAAACCACATTGCAAAGTACGTTTTCCAACTTGTTCAGCTGAATGCAATAAATCCTGTAAATCTTTATTTTCTACACAGTCAGAAATCAACAGCCTGGAGTAAAATCCCTTGCCTTGTTCTGTAGGTGGTACCCTTTCCACAGCTCTCATCTTTGCTAATTGAGCTATTTGTTTTAGAGCTTCTGTCTTTTGATTTGGTGGTAGGTTTGGCATTCCTCTTTTTAATGGTAAAGTGTGGAAATGAAACCTGTAGCCTTGGTCTATGGTTTGCAAAATCCACTTGTCTGTTGTGATATAGTGCCAGTTTTTTGAAAATAAGGCTAACTTTCCGCCTAAGGGTGCTGCTATTTGTTCCCTGGTAGGCGGTGTCAGAGCCAAGTCACTGTGATTGTCCTGTTGCAGTGGTGGTGGCTGTATCTGTGCCTCGTTGGTTATTGCCTTGCCACTGGCGTCCCCTGTAGGCACCTCCTCTGGATTGATTTCTGCCTCTTGAACGCCTATTCCTGCCTCTCTGAGCTTTAGAGGAGTCTGGAAAGGACCAATTTTTGGAAGGCCAGTTCCTGCTAAACCTTGGTGGCTGAACCTGTAAGAAATCTTTCACTGTTTGTACAGATTTTGCCTTCTCTTCCATTTCCTTCATTACCTGTTGGGCAGGAGAACCAAACAGACTAACCTTATCCATAGGAGCATCTAATAGCTTTGCTTTTACATGATCCGGCAAGACTTGTTTTTTCAACCATGCATGCCTTCTTATAACTGTGCCAGTCATGGCTGATCTAAATGAAGCCTCCAGTGCATCATAGCCACATTTTAAGGAATGGTTACTAACCTGCTGAATGTTATTCACCATTTCTAGAACATATTTCTTATCTAAGGAATCATCAGAGGACAGTTTCTTAGTTAACTGATCAAGCATAAACTCTTGGTATTGGATCATATGAAACTGACAGGTCAAAGCTCTAGCAGAGAGAGTAGCAGAGGTGTATACTTTTTTACCCCATCTCTCTAAGGACCTGGATTCCCTTTCAGAAGGGAGAGTGTTTTTCGCTGAGGTCGAAGCTACTGCCTTAGGCCCCTGGGAGATAGTCTCAGGATCTGCAAAAGGAGCCTTGTATAAGTGGTGATGAGTGTCCGGGACCCTGTAAAACCTGTCGGGCTTAGCAGGGGCTGGAGGTAAAGTATCAGGAGCAGTGCAAGCATCATTAAATGCATCATCCACAACAGGAAGAACTGGAGGTATAGCTAAAGGCCTATGTTGCGGTAAGTGTAAAAAGGTCCTAAGCCTTTTTCTTGAATCTAAGAAATCTTGTCCCTGCCATTGGAATTGCTCTCTCATGTCATGTAAGGTTTCCCCAAAGGAAAATTCCTCTGGTGGAGAGGCAGAAGGAATCTATTTTTCAGCATCGGAATCTTCATAAGTAGAAAAAGGAGCGTCTGGATGATCTGTATTGTCTGTATCATCAGAAGAGTCATCTGAGGACACTGGCTCAGGGGGCTCTGTTCTAGGTCTCTTTTCTGGAGGTTGAGAGGCCCTGTCTGGGTGAGATTGGGATCCCCTTATTAAAGAGATGAGATCCTCTGCCAGAGTAAGCATTTGGGAACTGGAACTGGGCCTGTGAGAGGGGGGCTTCAACAGGCACAGACTTGGAAGTTTTGGCTGCTTTAGCCCTGGCAAAGGCCTTTATAGACATGGCTGCAGGAGGCCTAGCAGCACCACGTGCTGGAGTAGAGACATCCAAAAAGATGGTGTCTGATAATTCTTGTGAAACCACGGTAGTAGGTAAAACTTCAGAGGCAGACTCAACTAGGGTAGAAGGGGCCTCGGTAGTAGTCATGCATTCGGCTGAAGATTGAACCGTTTGTTCGGTTTCGGCCGAAACCGAGACACTCGCGGTTTGCTTAACCGTGGTTTCGGCCGAAACCGCGGACCGTGAGTGTCGGTCCTTTTCTTTGCGTTTCTTAATCATTTGAGTAGTCGGAGGATCCGACGGCATTATGTACGCAAAATCTGAGCCGAAAAACTGTTCAGCAAACTCCGACCGACGCCTAAGCGTTCGTCGGTTGAAAGAAGCACAGGCTAAACAAGCTGCTACGTCGTGGTCTGGGCCTAAACAAGGTAAGCAGTAAGAGTGGAAATCTTTATGAGGTATTTGTTTCCCACAAGTTAAACAGTTATTCACTTTTTCTGACATCGGCTGAGGCAAGAAAGATTCCCCAACGGGGTACTTAGCTTTTAGAAGTCTTCGAAGTAGTATTCGGTAGTAGAAATCTCTGGATCTGACCGACCGGCACTTGCGAACAGCTTCTGCTTCGGGCGCCACGCGGCAAGAAAGACTGAGGAAAATGGCGTCGGCTGATGCCTTTATACCCGAAAACCAGCAGTGATGACGTCGGGTGAAGTGCGACACCAGCAGAGGCCAGACCCAGACTTTGGAATCCGGCCGACCGAAGGGCTGCCTGACGACAGGACAACCCATTTGTAAGGACTGCAGATGCATCCTTGAAGGACATCCTGTAAATCCTTATTTTCTACACAGTCAGAAATCAACATAATTTTCTGTTTAAGCAATCCCATGTTATGCTGTTGATATTTGAGCATATGGAATTGACAGTTTAAAGCCCGGATTGCCAAGGCTGCAGAAGTATAAACCTTTTTACCCCATCTATCCAGCGCCCTGAAGACTCTATCAGAAGGGGTTGGATTTTTAGCAGTAGAAGCCTTAATGCCCTTGGGCCCCTGAGAAATTGTTTCAGGGTCCGCAACAGGATTTTTGAAAAGGAATTTCTGAGAGTCAGGAACCCTGTAGTATCTGTCTGGCTTACAAGGGGCCGGAGGCAGGGAATCAGGGGCCATACTGGATTCTGAAAACACATCGACACTGTCTAGTACAGGAGGTATAGCTAAAGGCCTATGCTGAGGAAGAAGAAGGAAATTCCTAAGCCTCTTTTTGGATTCAGAAAAATCCTGACTTTCCCACTGGAAATGCTCCCTTAAGGTATGTGAAGTTTCCCGGAAAAAAAATTCCTCAAGGGGAGAAGCAGAAGGAATGGAATCCTCTGCATCAGGGTCCTCATAAGTAGGTATGGACAAATCCTGTTCATTAGAAGAGTCAGAAGAAACAGAGTCCTGTTGAGAAGATTCATAGTCAACTTCAGCCCTAGGCCTCTTAGACGGGAGGGGGTTTGACTACCCTGATTAGAATAATTAAATCTTCAGCCATTTTGATAATTTGTTTTTTAGGCATAGGAGCCTGAACATGTGGCCTGGGCGTCGGTTTTTTAGACATAGATCGAGATTTTGACCGCAATATTGAAGGTGGCGCCGGTTTAACATACAAATCTGTAGGCCAGAATACACCCTCAGAAGCCAGTGTCTGCACAGCAGCTCCGGACCCATCCAAGGTAGAGACATCCATGGGTTCCATAGGTGAAGCATCTCGCGACATACTGGACTCAGAATGGGTCTCGGTAGAGGCCTGCGAATCAGAAGTAGCTGTTATCAGGGGCTGCGAAAGTGCCTTACTGAGTACCGGTAAACTGGCAACTGGCTTAGGAGAAGCGTCATCAGCAGTTTTGGACCTCAACGGCCTGTCTCTCTTTTTCTTTGCGTTTTTTCAGTATTCCGGTAGTCGGATTGCTAACAGACGCCATTTCTGGATAATTAAACCGAGAACCGAAATATTTTGAAGCAAAAATGTACAGACGACAGATAGTGTGCTGATTAAATAAAGCACAAAACAGACAGCAATGTACGTCGTGGTCAGGGCCTAAGCAAGGAATACAGTACAAATGGAAATCCTTATGAGGTAGTTGCTTCCCACAAGTAATACAATTATTAACTTTTACTGACATCGGTAAGGAGCAAGAAAAAGTTTCCCCAAAGGGGTACTTAGCTTTTAGTTTAAGACTTCGGTTCTGAAACTTGAAAACAAAAATTTCAGGAGTCGGCCCGACCGGCACTTGCGAACTGCTTCTGCTTCAGGCACCGCGCGGCAAGAAAGACTGATGTAATGGCGTCTGCTGCATGTTTTATACCCCTGACGACCTAACGTCATGGAAGAAGGGACAGCAACCGACGCAGGACCCAAGACTTTGTTAATCAGGCTGACTGAGGGCAACCTGCCAGCAGATAACCCAAATGTAATGACTGCAACAGTGAAACACAAAGAACATCAGCACTGACACAAACCTGTATTGTCTTATGACCAAGTTACTATAAAGTACAGTTTTGTACCTACCATAAATGTAGATGTCCGATAGGAATGCATCTGCAGTCCTAACAAATGGGTTGTCCTGTCGTCAGGCAGCCCTTCGGTCGGCCGGATTCCAAAGTCTGGGTCTGGCTTCGGCTGGTGTCGCACTTCACCCGACGTCATAGCTGCAGTTCTTCGGGTATAAAGGCATCAGCCGACGCCATTTTCCTCAGTGTTTCTTGCCCCAGATGCCAGGTGCCCTCTTGGATGGCTAAATTTGGATAAATGCCAATGTTTCCAAATAGTAGAGAGCAGCAAACACATAAAATAAGCATGTATGTACATATATACAAACAAATACACCATAATAGATCCCCCCCAAGCTAGCTGAAAGATGGCAAATACCCTAGGAGTACCACAGAGGGGAAGGCGGGTGGGTAATCCTGACTGCAGATGCATTCCTATCGATCATCTACATTTATGGTAGGTACAAAACTGTACTATGTCCTTCAAGGATGCATCTGCAGTCCTAACAAATGGGTAGAATACCATAGCCAAACTAGAGGAGGAGGAAAGAAGAGATTATGGTGTAGTTAGGATCCCTTGCAAAACAGCAGTGGCAAAACCTGCTCGGGATCTAGAGTATAAGGGTAAATTATAATGCTTGGCAAATGTATGCACGGAGGTCCAAGTAGCAGCCTCTATAATGTCCTTGGTAGCCACCCCTCGTAAGAAAGCTGTAGTAGTGGCTGTAGCCCTTGTGGAGTGAGGCCTGATGTTCTCTGGAGTTTTCTTTCCATGGAAGGAGTAACAAAATTTAATGCAATTTCCTATCCACTTGGAGATTGTCTGTTTTGAAATTGCTTTTCCTTCCCTTCCTGTTGCATATGCTACCAGAAGCTGGTCAGTTTTTCTATTGCACTTGGTCCTGTCCAGGTAGTAGCGTAATTGTCTATGCACATCCAAGGTATGCAACAGTCTTTCTCCCCTGTTCTGTGGGTTGGGGAAGAATGTAGGTAGGTGGATAGCCTGGTTTAAAGAGACTCTGGATACCACCTTAGCATAAATGTAGGATTTGTTCGCATGGACACTCTGTCTTGATGGAAGATCAGGAAGGGTTGCACTGCCATTAATGCCTGTAGTTCAGAAACCCTTCTTGCTGAGGTGATTGCTAGCAGGAAAGCAGTCTTCCAGGATAAGTATTGTAATTCTGCTGTTGCTGCTGGTTCGAAAGGAGGAAGTGTCAATTTTTCTAGCACAAAGTTCAAGTCCCATGCTGGCAATGGTGGTTTCCTAGGAGGCTTTACATTTTTAATTCCTGTCAGAAACTGCCTGAGCAGAGGATGTGAGAAGACAGGGGGATCCAAGCTGTATTCTGCCGAAATAGCTGATGCGTGTATCCTGATGGAGGAATAGGACAGGCCTGCATGGAAGAGCTCTGCCAAGTACTCCAGGATGTTGGCTATGTTTACCAGTGACACATCATTTCCCTTTGCAGTACTCCAAATGAGATATCTTTTCCATTTTGCTGCATAATTCTTTCTTGTAGAAGGTCTGCGAGCCTCAAGGATAATGTCTTTAACCCTTTGGGATAAATTTGGGTTAGTTGCTCTTATGTAATGTTCCAGGCAGTCAGTTGCAGAGTTTTCAGGTTTGGATGCAGTATGTTGTAGCTGTTCTGTGTTAACAGCAATGGGATCAGGGGTAGTGTCCACATTTGTTCCCGAGACATGCTCCTCAGTAATGGGTACCAATGTTGTCTTGGCCAGTCTGGAGCTATCAGAATGATCCTTGGACGTTCCTCTTTGATCTTCAATAGCACCTTGTGCATCAAAGGAAGTGGTGGGAATGCATATGCTGTCAGGTTGTTCCAACTGAAAGATAGGAAGTCCACCTTCCAAGCAAGTGGGTGGTACGTTCTTGTGCAGAATTTCTTGAGCTGGTGATTGAGTGGGGATGCAAATAAGTCTATTTGTGGTAGTCCCCATTTTCTTGTGATGGCTTTGAAGATGTCCGGGTGTAGCATCCATTCGTGGGCATCCGTGGTAGTTCTGCTTAATATGTCTGCTAGAATGTTTTCTTTTCCCGGTACAAAAATTGCTTGTAACTGAATGTTGTAGCTCAGAGCCACATTCCATAGGTCCAGTGCCATCCGGCATAGAGGGTATGAATGTGTGCCTCCCTGTTTGTTGATGTACCACATAACTGTGGTGTTGTCTGACCTTATCATCAACTGTCCTTCTGTGAGGTATGGTCTGAATGTCTGGATTGCCAATTTTACTGCTAGCATTTCCTTTAGATTTATGTGCCGGTGCAGCTGATCTTGAGTCCATACGCCTTGTATGCACTTGTCCAGCATGTGGGCCCCCCAACCGAGGTCTGAGGCGTCCGTTGTGATGGTTTGGCTTGGTTGAATGCTGTGGAAGGGCAAACCTGCGTTTGATTGACAGGCCTAAGCCCACCATAGGAACTATTGCTTCAGGCATGGTATTAGTGGGATTTTGGTTTCTAGGCTGTGTCTGTGTTGAGACCATAAATTCTTCAGGTACCACTGTAGCTTTCTCATATGCAGTCTGGCATGAGGGACCAGAATTATGCAGGATGCCATGAAGCCCAGGGCTTGCAGTACTTTTCTTGCTGTTAGATGGTTCTGCTTTGTTAATGCCAAGAAGTAGAGAGGAAGTTGTTCTTGTTTTTCCACAGTTAGGAATGCCATCTGCTTTGATGTGTCCAGCTCTGCACCTAAAAGGTTATTCTTTGGGATGGTATCAGCCTTGACTTTTTTATATTGACTGTATATCCCAGGGCTTGCAGCAAGTAAATGACTCTTTGTAAGTCCTCTGTTAGCTTGTTTTTGTTGTCCGCTTGTATGAGGCAGTTGTCCAGGTAGGGATAAATTTGTATTCCCTGAAGTCTGCAATGAGCGATTACTGATGCCAGGCATTTCGTGAACACTCTGGGTGCAGTAGATAAGCCAAAGGGCAATGCTGAGAATTGATAATGCTCTGATCCTGCAAGAAATCTGAGGTATCTTCTGCAATTTGGTCGTATGGGGACGTGCAGGTATGCCTCCTTGAGATCTAGAGTTACCAGCCAAGACTCCTTGCCCAGCATGGGAAGAAGCTGCTGTAGGGTCAGCATTTTGAATTTTGGAACAATGAGGAATGTGTTTAAAGCGGACAGGTCGAGAATAGGCCTCCATTTTTTCTCTTTTCTTGGTACCAGGAAGAGTCTGGAGTAAAATCCCTTTCCTTGTTCCATAGATGGTACCTTTTCCACAGCTCTCATTCTTACTAGTTGAGCTATTTGTTTTAGAGCTTCTATCTTTTGATTTGGTGGCAGGTTTGGCATTCCTCTTTTTCCTGGTAGAATGGAAATGAAACCTGTAACCTTGGTCTATAGTTTGCAAAATCCACTTGTCCTTTGTGATGTAATGCCAGTTCTTTGAAAATAAGGCTAGCTTTCCGCCTAAGGGTGCTGCTAGCTGTTCCCTGGTAGGCGGTGCCAGGGCCAAGTCACTGTGATTGTCCTGTTGCAGTGGTAGTGGCTGTGTCTGTGCCTCGCTGGTTGTTGCCCTGCCACTGGCGTCCCCTGTAGGCACCCCTGGATTGATTTCTGCCTCTTGAACGCCTATTCCTGCCTCTCTGTGTTTTATAGGAGTCTGGAAAGGACCAATTTTTTGAAGGCAAGTTCCTGCTAAACCTTGGAGGTTGCACCTGTAAGAAATCTTTCACTGTTTGTACAGATTTTGCCTTCTCTTCCATTTTCTTCAATACCTGCTGAGCAGGAGAACCAAATAAATTGACCTTGTCCATGGGAGCATCTAATAATTTTGATTTGACATGGTCCGGCAAGGCCGGTTCTTTCAACCATGCATGCCTTCTGATAACTGTGCCAGTCATGGCTGATCTAAAGGAAGCCTCCAGTGCATCATAGCCGCATTTTAAAGAATGGTTACTAACTTGCTGAATGTTATGCACCATTTCCAGAACATATTTCTTATCTAAAGAATCATCAGAGGACAGTTTCTTAGTTAACTGATCAAGCATAAACTCCTGATATTGGATCATATGAAACTGACAGTTCAAGGCCCTAGCTGACAGAGTAGCAGAGGTGTATACTTTTTTACCCCATCTCTCTAAGGACCTGGATTCCCTTTCAGAGGGGAGGGGATTTTTAACAGAGGTAGATGCTACTGCCTTAGGCCCCTGGGAGATAGTCTCGGGATCTGCAAAGGGAGCCTTGTATAAATGGTGATGTGTGTCCGGGACCCTGTAGAACCTATCGGGTTTAGCAGGGGCTGGAGGTAATGAATCAGGAGCAGTACAAGCATCATTAAATGCATCATCTACAACAGAAAGAACTGGAGGTATAGCTAAAGGCCTATGTTGTGGTAAATGCAAAAAGGTCCTAAGCCTTTTCCTGGAATCTGAAAAGTCTTGGCCCTGCCACTGAAATTGTTCCCTCATGGCATGTAAGGTTTCCCCAAAGGAAAATTCCTCAGGTGGAGAGGCAGAAGGAATCGACTCTTCAGCATCAGAGTCTTCGTAGGGAGAATAAGGAGCCTCTGGAGGGTCTGCATTGTCTGAATCATCCGAGGAATCATCCGTGGACACTGGCTCAGGGGGCTCTGCTCTAGGTCTCTTCTCTGGAGGTGGCTGAGAGGCCCTGTCTGGATGAGGTTGGGATCCCCTTATTAATGAAATGAGATCCTCTGCCAAAGAAAGCATTTGGGAACAGGAACTGGGCCTGTGAGAGGGGGGCTTAACAGGCACAGACTTAGTAGTTTTGGCTGCTTTAGCCCTGGCAAAAGCCTTAATGGACATGGCTGCAGGAGGCCTAGCAGCTCCACGTGCAGGGGTGGATACATCCAAGGGGATAGTGTTCGATAATTCCTGTGAAACCACAACAGCAGGTTGTATTTCAGAAGCCGATTCTACCAGGTTAGAAGAGGCCTCGGTAGAAGGCATGGATTCGGCTGAAACAAGGACCGTTTGCTCGGTTTCGGCCGAAACCGAGACACTCGCGGTTTGCTTAACCGCGGTTTCGGCCGAAACCGCAGACCGCGAGTGTCGGTCCTTTTCTTTGCGTTTTTTGGCAATTTGTGTAGTCTGAGGATCCGACGGCATAATATACGCAAAATCAGAACCGAAAAACTGCTCAGCAAACTCCGACCGACGTCTAAGCGTCCGTCGGTTAAAAGAAGCACAGGCTAGACAAGCTGCTACGTCGTGGTCTGGGCCTAAACAAGGTAAACAGTAAGAGTGGAAATCTTTATGAGGTATTTGTTTCCCACAAGTTAAACAGTTATTCACTTTTTCTGACATCGGCTGAGGCAAGAAAGAGTCCCCAACGGGGTACTTAGCTTTTAGAAGTCTTGAAGTAGTATTCGGTAGTAGTAATCTCTGGATCTGACCGACCGGCACTTGCGAACAGCTTCTGCTTCGGGCGCCACGCGGCAAGAAAGACTGAGGAAAATGGCGTTGGCTGATGCCTTTATACCCGAAGAACTGCAGCTATGACGTCGGGTGAAGTGCGACACCAGCCGAAGCCAGACCCAGACTTTGGAATCCGGCCGACCGAAGGGCTGCCTGACGACAGGACAACCCACTTGTTAGGACTGCAGATGCATCCTTGAAGGACATCCCTGTCATATTACCTTGAATAATAATGTTCTAAGAGAGAGAACCATTAAAAACCAAAAATGTATTTATTTAGAAATTTACAGTGGATGCAGGGTTTACTTTTGAAAATGTAGAAAGTCTACTCCCTTTTTACTGCTGCACTAAAATGAGCTGTGACTGGTCGCAGTGGTATGGCCTGCAGAGTGTAGCTTGATGAATAATTTGCTGCTGCATAGGCAAAATGATGTTAAAAGTCATGTGATTGCTCCAGCCATCAAATCTAGGATTACCCAAGTGACACTTCCAAGCATTAAATATTTCGTCTTCACATTTACATTAATAAATTCTAAAACCATTCTACATACAAGTTACTACAAGATTTCATCTCAAATCTTACATGATGATCAAGACAACGGTACTGACATTTTTGGCCACTGTCTCGTGCAGCTAAGATACTGAATGTTTGTATACTATTACTTTGTACTGCAATTTTCATGTTTCCCTAAACATCTCAAGAATCAAGCGACACAAATACTTTGCATCATATGAAAGCTCACAGCCGGATGAAGAAAATGCTGCACAGCAGTACATGTGTAGCTTGAATGATTAGAGTTATACTGTGTTTATTGTGGTTTATAAAACTAGTCTAAAACGTGTGAACATAATTAGAAAGCATGCCATGAAAGCTTCCAGTAAAGCTATTCTGTTCTATTCACCAACAAAAATGGAATTTAAGCAAAACAGCTGCACAGCAAGTATTTTATTCCTGGCTTGCTAACTTCAATTGACTGCCCCTTTGTTCTATTCCCTGCACTAAAACACGGAAAGAGAGTGGCACACTCAAGTGTGAGCATTTTATGCACACACTGTGCCTAGCCAGTCCCACATGCATCCAAGCACACAGATGCTAGTTCCCTAACGATTTGGGCTGCAAATTCAATTTCACATTCTTCCACTGCAGCAGTGATAGTTATGCTGAGCTCCTCCGACGAGCTGTTGCAGCTTCTCTTGTGACCTTCCCCAGCACAAAAAAAGCTGCTCAATCCCAACAAGTAGTAAATATACTAGAAGCCACTCTCCTTTTCACATTCAGCTACATCTTTTAAATGTGGATCATCTGGCCTTACAGTCTTGTAGAGAGCCCACTTCTTAACCTTAACAAATAAGCATCATCAAGCTTTATTTTAAATAAAACAGAAGAAATTATTATTGACAAGGCATAACAGTCTCTATATACATGTACATAAGTTTTACACTAGCAGCTACCCAAAATAAGTATATGAAAATGTGCTACAGCAGTAAAGCAAATACTACCCTGCCCATAAATTAAATGCAGAGATCCTGGTAGTTGATTATGTTATACTGGAGTTGTTGTTGTTTGTCTTTCGGCTTTTCCGGGTTAGGGGTCGCCACAGTGAAACTCTGGTCTGCTAATGACTGGCAGTTGTTTTTTATTGTGCGAGTTGCCAGCCTGACGCCCAACCTTCAACGAAGGCACGCCCATTCAAAGCATGCCTTTCAAACGCCCACTCGACCGCGGGGAGGACATGCAAACTCCACACAGAAGGCACTCCCAACCCAAGCCGAGAATCGAACGGGACAGCCTCTTGCTGTGAGGCAACAATGCTACCACTGCACCACCGCGGAATGTCAATTATGTTATACTGGAGTACAGAACCTTAAAGTCTACTTTCAGTGCGATATCTGTTCATTAACATTTCAATCCCCATCGCTTCCTTAAAAACAAAAATATCAGGACCCATGTGGTTATGTACTGTAATGCTATAAAGGAAAAGTATTCTTAATCTTTCTACAGACCATTCCAAAATGAGATCAAGCAAAGAAAAGGTGACAAAACCACTCTAGCTCTGTAAAGTCTCATCCAATCCAGAAATACCTACTAGAAAAAACAGGGGAAAATTTTACCTCCTCCAAGGCATACTTCACAATGTAAACTGAAAACAAACACAAGCATTTATTTTATTTTACATCTGTTTACTGGGAAAGTCTGACTGGGCTGCTGACTGCTTTTCAGCCGATGCCTGGAAAGTAAAGCTCCAGTACCTTTACACAAAATTATGAAAATGACATTGGCACAATTTAACAGCACACTATTAAAGTAAATTAAAACAGTACAATGTTTGAGGCTTGGAAAAAAGCTATAGCATTAACAAAAGTTTGGTTAACATAAGTAATACATATATAGTTTTTCTTTCACTGTGCTATCAATAGGGCAGTATTGCACTAGTACAATTTTTAAAAGGATCGGAGTGTAGCATTTATACAATGTTGTAGAGTAAAAGAATAAACTGAGTGCTATTCAAAGTAGGTATATAAAGAAGTGACAGAGCAGAATTGTGGGTAAGGCAGAAAGAAGAGGAAACTAGGACAGCTATGTGAGGGTGACAGATATGGAATAGAGAGAGAAGGGATATGAAGAGGATATAGTAGGCATAGCATTGTAATGAGATAAGAAGAGTATGTTTAGCCTGGTTAGTGCAGGAACAAAGCCAAGTGCTGTTTAGGTGTTCCCAAAGTAGTTGTTTGAATTTGGAGGAGTTGGTAGTATTGAGTATATTCTGAGGCATAGTTTTCCAAAATTTTGATATTTTGTTGGAGTATAGAGAATCACCATGACTATTACTGGATTGCGTTACTTTCAGTAGGAGTTTATAGAAGGAGCTTAGTGATCGATTTACAGATGGAGTGGGGCTGAACTAACTCCATAACAGCTGGGCACTATTCTGGGTGGTTTAGAGTAGAGTAAGCTAGAGACAGCTGGTTACAAAGTTAGTATATTAGGAAGTTCCTTCCATTTTAGTTGGTGTAGGGCTGTGCAGTGATGAGGTCTGTGGGGGACGTTTGAAGCAAATCTGGCTATTTTACTGAAACAGGACTCCAGTTTATTTAGATCCGATTTTCTAAGATGCGAGCATTGGTGTGGCATTTAAGAGGGTGGAAAGTAAGTATGTTTTGAAAATGGAATGTCTGGTGGTATCAGTTAGGTAGGGCATAATTCTATAAAGTGAGCCTAGCTTAATGTGGATCTTTTTGATAACAATTTGACAAACACCTAGCATTAGCTGTCAACTGTAACCCCAAGGAACTTAGTGTGATTTACTGGTTCGATTACACTCTTATTTGAAAACTAGACAGTGAAGGGGGGAAGGTGATCAGGATTTTTTTTCATTAGTAAAGAGCATAAGCTACATTTTGTTACGGTTGAGTACAAGCTGGGAGTCTGAAAGGTACTTTTTGATGCCCAGGAGGAATTTTGGGGTTTTTGCTGGAGTTCTGAAAAGGAAGGAGCTGAGCATATGAGGGAGTAGTCATCTGTGTTTTCAACTATGGCTGCATGTTGAGTGGCTGTACAGAGTTTGTTTGTGAAGATGATGAAGAGCATTGGACCAGGAACTGAATCTTGAGGTACACCCCACAGATACAGGTAATGTTGTTGTCTTTCAGCTTTTCCCGATTAGGGGTCGCCACAGCGGAATTCTGGTCCGCTAATGATTGGCAGTAGATTTTCACGAACGCCGAGGTGCCAGCTCGACGTTCAACCTTCAATGAAGACACGCCCATTTACGCATGTCTTTCAAATGCCCACCCAACCGCAGGGAGGACACGCAGACTCCACACAGAAGGCACTCCCTGCACTCCAGCCGAGAATCGAACGGGAGAACCTCTTGCTGTGAGGTAACAACGCTACCGCTGCAGCACCGCTAGGGTAGAGAATTCATTTTGCCACTTAACTGCCTGCTGACAGTCAGATAAATAGCTGGTGAACCAGTAGAGGGCTGACTGGAAAAGGTTTATGGAAGCTAGCTCTTTGGGAAATTGTATCAAAAGCCTTTAACAATTCAAGAAAGACTGAAGACGCAAGTAGGCCATTGTTTCGATGGCTGGCTGACCGAGTTCATAAACTAAATGGAGCTGTTGTACTATGTTTTGGTTGAAAACTATGTTGGGATGTGGATAGGAGGTTGTTTGTGTACGCATTTTTCAATGATTTTAGCAATGGGAGAAAGAACAGCAATTGTCCTGTAATTAGAGAACTCAATGGAGGTGCTGCCTTTGTGTAGAGGGATTATACAAGAGACTTCCCAGACTTTGGGGATGTATTAGTCTGTTATGGTCCGGTTGATTAGGAGGAAAATAGGGTAGGAAATGACGTCTGCAGCTAGTTTGAGGAATTAATTTGGGAGTTGATCAACATCAAGGGAAGATGGTTTAAGTTTGGGTTAGAGATTTTTTTTTTTATGGTACAAGTTTTTATTGGATTTATGGAGAAGGACTTGAGAGAGGTTTCCAATTCTGCAGAGACAGAGGGGTATTGGTATTTTTGACTAGGGATATTATAGAGTTGATAGTATTGCCTCAACTTACATGCACTTTAGTAGTGAAGTTAGTTGCGGATGAAACTGGGGTAGTGGAATGACTGGGTTTTAGCAACTGAATGATGGCTCTCCAGAATTTCTGGGGATTATTCTGGTGCTTTTGCTGAATTGTTATACAGTGCTGCTTTTTTGTCATGTTTAAATTGTTTTTTTGGCTTGGTTATGTAACTGGAATGAAGGGAATTTCGATTTTACTCACCTAATAATGGTGACATGCTCGCTCTCTCTTTGAGGGACATTTTTTGTATCATTGGTAAGCCATGGTATGTGTTTAGATTTCTCATGCATCTTTCTAAGGGTAGCTACACTGTTTAGGATACTGAGGAATTTTTCATTGAAATACTGAACAGCTAAGACGCAATGCAAGTGTTTTGGTGGGGACCAGTCACACTGATGTTCATAGGTAGGTACTAGGCTATCGGCCCTGGGGCCTATACAAGCCCAGCCAAAAAGGTACCTTGGCTTTTGCCACCCAAGAAAATTATTTTCCTATGCCACTGTCGAGCAGAGCCACAGAGGTGATCCCCGGGGTGAATTTCCTATTTCCCATCCAATCATCAAGATTTTTCTTGGAGTGCTAATGAGGAACTTTGTTTGATATAGATAGGTAGTTTATTCCAGAGTATGGGAAGTCTCTGGGAAAGGAATCTATCCCTCTGGCATGTTGTGTTTATTGCGGTGACAAAGTTTAGGTCCCTAGAGCGTGTAGTTTCAGTCAACTAATGCAAACTCCTGCCAAGTGTGACAAGTAGAAGAGTTTAAAAGGAATCTGGAGAGAACTTTATTTTGCTGTTGATATGCTTGTACAAGGTGCTTTTGGAGGACATGTGCAGTATCTTGGTAGGTGGGCTGGTGATCACCTAGGCTGTCTGGAAGCAATTTTTAGTGTCCAGTCTAGGACTGATTGTTTTTTGCTGTGCTTGTCACACTTGGCAGGAGTTTGTATTAATTGACTGAAACCATGAAGGTTTACAAAGTTTGAGGGACTGTCTGAGGAGCAAGCGGACCCATCTACATTGAAATCCCCCATTATAATGGCTTCTTGCCTGAAAGTTAATGTACACCAGTAAAGGAAACTTTCAATAACAGCTCGATTGTTTCCTGGAGGGATATAAATGACTCTTATAATGTTGTGCTTATTAGGGTTTATATGAAGGTGGGAGAACAGTATTTCAGAGTTTGATAGGTCGGGGGGTTTTGTCAAGTCATTCAAGTTTGAGTGTCTTTCTATAATACAAGATGCCACCTCCATGATGTGCTTTATTAGGGTTTATTTCAAGGTGGGAGATCAGTATGTCAGAGTTTGATAGGTCGGGGGGGGGGGGTTGTCAAGTCATTCAAGTTTGAGACAGTCTTTCTATAAAACAAGATGCCACCTCCACTTTTATGGGTCTTATTTTGTCTGTGGATATTACAACCATGGGTTAGGATTTCATCTTGAATGTGAGGTTTTAGCCAAGTTTCTGTTAGTATTGATACATCTAGACAATATTGGTCAAGGGTTGCATGCATTTCATTAAGTAAGCTTCTCAGGTTCATGTTTAATATTAGAAGATTGGAGTTATTATGATGGAGACTTTTAATGTTAGGAGAGAGTGGTGCGTTAGGGATAGGTGTGTGTTTTTGGGACTGAGGGCCTGGATTGGGGTATATGTCGCCGCATAATTTAATCAGAGTTGCACTGACTAGTATAGGTGCAACAGTTTGATAAGTAGTCTAGTATATATTTCAAAAGGGCTTGAAATTAGCTTTTGGGTACGCATATTGAAATGTGAAAAGTTTGGTAATGCAGTTGTTAAATATTTGAGCCGATATGATATACTTTAAATAGGAATAGTGCTGGATGCTAGTTTGGTTGTGGGAGAGTGGATAACAGTGACATGTTGATTTTGATATGATGTAGAGAGGTAGTCTGTAATAAGTAAAGTAATTAATGCGAGTTGGAGTAGCATAGCGTTAATATTTAATCTAATGTTTTCGGAGGTATTACTGAAGTGATGTTGTAGAAAGGTGTGTGTAGTTAGAGGAGGGGGTGGACTAATTATTGGATTAGTATGACTGATTAAGTATGTGATCGAGTAATAAGTGATGGTTTGAAATGCTGTGACTGGTTGTGATATGAAGTGGGTGTGTCACTGGCCAAGTGTAAATAAAGGGATAGTAGAGGTGGGTGGGATTTGGGGGTAGGGTATTGGGAGAGGAGTGAACCTGAACAGAACGAGGGCAAACAGAGTGGGTTGAGCTAGTTGGAGGCATGCACAATGCCAGAAATAGTCAGTAAGATTCCTCTTTTATTGTATTTCACACCATTTGTTTTTGTTCGCCAATTAAAAAACGTGTTTGAAATGCATAAAACGGCTTGGATAACTGTATAGCAGAGACATTGGGGGTTTATTAGAACCATTAAGTTGTCGTAAAACACTATGTGGGTAGGACTGAACACATTAATGAGCTAGCCTTTTAAATGGGGGGGGGGGCACATTCCTTGCTGCTGACCCAAGTGGAGTGCTGCACAGGACAAATTCTTGTGACAGTTGCTTTGACAAACATCCTTGCTCAGGTAGGTTACAGCAAAACTTCACTGATGAAAAACAAATAAAAAGGCAAGGAACAACTCAGAAATGAAGCTTGTAGTTTTCAATTCAGGTACCCAGCTAAGTCCTGAGAATTCTATTGTCTAGGTGAAGAAAAGTACAGTTGTGTACACTTGCCATAAATGTAGATGTTCGAGTGCATTCACTGTTGTAGTCATTACATTTGGGTAATCTCCTAGCAGGTTGCCCTCAGTCGGCCTGATTAACAAAGTCTTGGGTCCTGCGTCGGTTGCTGTCCCTTCTTCCATGACGTCAGGTCGTCAGGGGTATATAAAACATGCAGCCGACACCATTACATCAGTTTTTCTTGCCCAAGATGTCTGGTGCCCACCAAATGGGGAGCAAAATAAAATTAAAAACACAAAAATATACCCCAACCAAAAACAAATACAACAAAAAGGCTTTTAAGTATAGTAAACGAAAGTAGAGGTATAGTAAGAGAAAAAAAAACAGGGGGCTGGAGGGAGGGTAACCAGGACTGCAACAGTGAATACACCTGAACATCTACATTTATGGTAAGTGTACACAACTGTACTATGTTCTTCATGTTTCACTGTTGCAGTCATTACATTTGGGTAGATTCCCAAAGCTATGGTTGGGAGGATGGACTTGTACAGCATTAGGACCAGCTATAAGGCCCTACAAGACAGCAGTGGCAAAGCCAGCTCTGGAGTTAGAGAAAATTGGTAAATGATAATGCTTGGTGAAAGTATTTACTGAAGACCAGGTAGCAGCATCTAGAATATCCGTGGTAGGAAAACCTCTGAGAAAGGCTGCAGAAGTAGATGCAGCCCTGGTGGAATGAGATCCGATTCCCTGGGGGATAGGTTTTCCATGATGCTTATAGCAGAAATGAATGCAATGGCTTATCCATTTAGAAATGGTTTGTTTTGAAATAGCCTTCCCCTCTGCCCCTGCAGCAAATGCTACCAGCAGTTGTTCAGATTTTCTTTGAGGTTTAGTCCTGTCCAAGTAGAATCTAACTTGTCTGTGCACATCCAATGAATGCAGAATCTGTTCCCCTTTATTCTGTGGTTTAGGAAAGAAAGTTGGCAAATGAATGGACTGATTAAGAGCCACACTGGATACCACCTTGGGCATGAAGGATGGATTGGTCCCGAGTGACACCCTATCCGCATGAAAGATGAAAGACTCCACTGACATAAGGGCCTGTAATTCAGATATCCTTCTAGCAGAAGTGATTGCTAAAAGGAAGGCTGTTTTCCAAAAAATAAATTTTAAGTCTGCAGTAGCAGCTGGCTCGAAAGGAGGTAGAGTGAGTTTCTCCAATACAAAGTTAAGGTACAGGCAAGGGTTAGAGCTCTCCTGGGTGGTCTTAAGTTTTTGGCCTGTCTCAGGTACTGCTTGAGCAGAGGATCAGAGAAGAGGGGAGGTTGTGTGTTACAATAAGCTGAAATGGCTGAGGCGTGGATTTTAATAGAGGAAAAAAGACAGGCCCTTGTGAAGCATCTCAGTTAAGTATTGCAAAATCTGAGGTAAATTGGGTGCTGCTGTCCTCATCCCTTGAGATTGATTCCAGGCACAGAATCTTTTCCATTTGTCAGCATAAGATTTTTTAGTACTAGGTCATCTCACCTCCAAGAGGACATCCATTACAGGTTTGCCGAGGGATGCCAAGGGTGAATTTAAGTGATTAGCCAAGCTGCAAGGTTCAATGTTGGCAGCTAAGGGTGCAGAATTTGGTTCTCCTGCTGAGACAGTAAGGAAAGTGTCTGAGGCAGATGCCATGGAGAAATTTGTGACACACTACGCAGGAGTGGGTACCAGTGTTGGCGTGGCCAGTCTGGAGCAAACAAAATCATTTTAGGTTTGTCCTGTTTGACTTTTAGCAGAACTTTGGAGAGCAGAGGCAGAGGGGGAAAGGCGTATACTGATAAGATTTTTCCAGCTGAAGGACAGAGCATCCACTTTACATGCTTTTTTGTGAGGAGTTCTTGTGCAAAATTTGTCCAACTGGTAGCTTTGGGGGGAGGCAAATAGATCTGTGTCTGGGCTCCCCCATTTGCTTGTCAAAATGTTGAAAATCCGTGGTTCCAGTTTTCACTAGTGTGGGTCCATGAGATTTCTGCTTAGTCCATCTGCCAGTGTATTTAGTTTTTCTAGCAAGAGTTGAGCTTGTAGTTGCACTTGGTAGCTCAGGGCCGTGTTCCACAATGCCATGGCTAGTCTGCAGAGAGGGTAGGAATGTGTACCCCCCTGCTTGTTTATGTACCACATAACCGTGGTGTGGTCCGTCTTAACCATTAGTTGTCCTGGATGAATGTAGTCCTTGAAGGCTGTCAGAGCATTCTGTACAGCTAACATTTCCTTTTGATTGATATGTAGGTGCATTTGATTTAGGCTCCATTTGCCCCGAATGCACTTCCATGCCAGGTGAGCCCCCCATGCATAGTCTGATGCGTCTGTATTTAGGGTTTGGGCGGCAGGGGGTAGTGTGAATGGCAGTCCCTTGTTTAGGTGGCAAGCCTCTGCCCACCATAGGAACTCTAGGCGTAGGCAAAGAATGATAGGAGTAATTGTTTCCAGGCTATGACAATGTTGACTCCATAAACTTTTTAAGTACCACTGAAGTTTCCTCATATGCAGTCTTGCATATGGAATTAGAAGAATGCAGGAGGCCATGAACCCCAAGGCTTGCAGTATTTGTCTTGCAGATAGCAGGGTTTTTGTAGCCACTTGTTTGAAGTTACCAAATGAATTTGCTTTTCTGGCGTGAGGAAAGCCATCTGGGCATTTGTATTCAAGCTTGCACCCAGGAATGTAATCTGTTGAGAGGGTACCAGTTGTTATTTCTTTTTGTTTATGGTGTACCCTAGACAAGTTAGAACCCTTTTTACAAACGCCAGATGATTTATAAGTATGGCCTGATTTTCTGCCCAAATTAGACAATCGTCCAGGTATGGATATATTTGAATATTTCTTTGCCTGCAAAATGCAATTACTGGAGCCAGGCACTTTGTGAATACCCTGGGCACAGTAGACAAGCCAAAGGGCAGTGCAGAGAACTGATAATGCAAGTAGCCTGCTTTGAAGCGTAGGTATCTTCTGCAAGATTCCCCGATTGGGATATGCAGGTAAGCTTCTTTTAAATCTAGAGTTGCCAACCAGGCATCCTTGCCTAGCATAGGAAGTAACTGGTGAAGAGTCAGCATCTTGAATTTTGGAATGTCCAGAAAGGTGTTTAGAGTGGACCGGTCCAGAACTGGACGCCATGAATTGACTTTCTGGGTACCAGGAAAAGCCTGGAATAGAAACCTTGTCCCTTTTCCTCTTATGGTACCGGTTGAATAGTCCCTCAAGTTTATGAGGGAAAGCACTTTGTTTCTAAGATTCTGTTCACTGATTTAGGGGCAGGTCTGGCCAACGTGTGGAAATGAAATCTGTACCCCTGGGACACTATATTTAAAACCCATTTGTCCTGGGTTATGAGTTCCCAGTTTTTTGCATGAAGAGCAATCTTTCCCCCCAAAGGGGCGGCTAAAAGGTAAGTGCTTGGTAATTTTAAAGGAAAGTCATTGAAACTGTTTACCATAGGGGGTGTCTTATTATTTCCAGATTTGGAAGTGGAGGCCCCTCATTGCTTAGTTCTGAGAGTCCCTTGGGGCTAAAACCTGGTGCTTTTGGTGTGTCTGGGTTTGGCTTGAGTGGATCTGAAAGAAGCTGGAAAGGACCAATTCTTAGCAGGCCAGTGCCTACTAAATCTTGGAGGTTGCACTTGTAAGAAATCTTTCACAGTTTGCATAGATTTAGCTTTATCTTCCATCTTTTTAAGAACTTCTTCAGCCTTACTGCCAAACAGACGGTCCTGATTTAAAGGAGCATCCAACAATTTTGATACAACATGATCAGGCAGAGATTGCTCCTTAAGCCAAGCATGCCTTCTAAGCACAGACCCAGTAACAGCAGCCCTGCAAGAGGCCTCTAAAGAATCAAAACCACATTGCAAAGTATGTTTTCCAACTTGTTCAGCTGAATGCAATAAATCCTGTAAATCTTTATTTTCCACACAGTCAGAAATCAACATCATTTTCTGTTTAAGCAGTCCCATAATATGCTGTTGATATTTTAGCATATGAAATTGGCAGTTTAAGGCCTTGATCGCCAAGGTTGCAGAAGTATAAACCTTTTTACCCCATCTATCCAGCGCCCTGGAGTCTCTATCAGAAGGAGTAGGATTTTTAGTAGTAGAAGCCTTAATGCCCTTGGGCCCCTGAGAAATGGTTTCGGAGTCTGCAACAGGATTTTTGAAAAGGAACTTGTGGGACTCAGGAACCCTGTAGTATCTGTCAGGTTTACTAGGAGCCAGAGACAGGGAATCAGGGGCCATAATGAATTCCAAAAACACATCAACAATGTCTAGTACAGGAGGTATAGCCAAAGGCCTACGCTGAGGTAGAAGGAAATCCCTAAGCCTCTTTTTAGACTCAGAAAATTCCTGATTTTCCCAGTGGAAATGCTCCCTTAAGGTAAGTTTCCCCAAAAGAAAAGTCCTCGGGGGGAGAATGGAATCCTCTGCATCAGAATCCTCATAAGTAGGAATGGACAAATCCAGGTCATTGTAAAAATTAGAAGAAACAGAGTCCTGTTCAGAAGATTCATAGTCAAGCTCAGTCCTAGGCCTCTTAGAAGAGGGGGGTTGACTACCCCCGATTAGAGTAATAAGATCTTCAGTCATTTTGATAATTTGTTTTTTAGGCATAGGGGCCTGAACATGTGGCCTTGGCGTCGGTTTTGTAGACATAGATCGAAATTTAGGCCTTAGAATAGAAGATGGAGTCGGTTTAATATGCATGTCTGTAGGCCTGAATACACCCTCAGAAGTCGGTGCCTGCAAAGCGGCTCCGGACCCATCCAAGGCAGAGACATCCACGGGTTCCATAGGTGAAGCATCTCGCGGCACACTGGACTCCGAATGGGTCTCAGTAGATGCCTGCAAGTCAGAAGTAGTGGGTATCAGGGGCTGTGAAAGTGCCTCACTGAGTACTGGCAAACTGGTGACTGGCTTAGGAGAAGCGTCATCGGCAGTTTTGGAACTCAGTGGCATGTCTCTGTCTTTTTCTTTGCGTTTTTTCGGAATTCCGGTAGCCGGATGGCTAACCGACATAATTTCTGGATAATTAAAAAAAGAACCGAAATATTTAGAGGCAAAAATGTACCGACAACGGATAGTGTGCTGATTAAATAAAGCACAAAACTGGCAGCAAGGTACATCATGGTCAGGGCCTAGGCAAGGAATACCGTACAAATGAAAATCCTTATGAGGTATTTGCTTCCCACGAGTAATACAATTATTAACTTTTACCGACATTGGTAAGGAGCAAGAAAAAGTTTCCCCAACGGGGTACTTAGCTTTAAGTTGAAGACTTTGGTTCTGCAACTTGAAAAAGTACAGTTGTGTACCTACCATAAATGTTGATGTTCGAGTGTATTCACTGTTGCAGTCATTACTCTTGGGTTATCCTGCTGGCAGGTGACTCTCGGTCGGCCAGAATTCCAAAGTCTAGGTCCGGCACCGGTTGCTGTCGCCTCTTCCCTGACGTCAGTGTGCCAGGGGTATAAAAGATGCAGCAGACGCCATTTTCTTCAGTTTTTCTTGCCCCAGATGTCAGGTGCCCCTAAATTGGTAGGCTGAAATGCCAATAAAAATATATGCACAAAAATAACACTTCCTTCATCTACAAGCAAATACATCAAAAAGGTTGTACAGGATAGAGAAGTGCAGGTAAGTCCCAGCGAAGAAAAGAGGGATGGTGGGTGGGTAACCTGGACTGCAACAGTGAATACACTAACAACTACATTTATGGTAGGTACACAACTGTACTATGTTCATCGTGTTTCACTGTTGCAGTCATTACTCTTGGGTTGAATCCCAAAGCTGAGGAAGGGTGGCTGGGCTAAATAGGATTAGGAGAGGCTATGAGGCCCTGCAGAACTGCAGTGGCAAAGCCTGCTCTGGACTTAGAGTGAAGAGGTAAGTGGTAGTGCTTTGTGAAGGTGTGCACTGAACTCAAAGTTGCAGCCTCTAAGATATCTTTGGTTGGTACTCCTCTGAGGAAGGCTGCTGAAGTGGCTGCTGCTCTGGTGGAATGAGGCCCAATGCCCTTAGGCACTGATTTGCCATGTTGAAAATAGCAGAAACGGATGCAATGGCCTATCCATTTTGAAATAGTCTATTTTGAGATGGCCTTTCCTTGTGATCCTGCAGCATATGACACTAAAAGTTGCTCAGTCTTTCTGAAAGCTTTAGTTCTGTCCAAGTAGAAGCATAACTGCCTGTGTATATCCAAATAATGCAGAATTTTCTCACCCTTGTTCTGTGGATTAGGATAAAAGGTTGGCAAGTGAATGGTTTGGTTAAGGGCCACACTGGACACCACCTTAGGCATAAATGTAGGGCTTGTCCTCAGAGAAACTCTGACTGGATGAAAAATGATGAAAGGTTCCATAGCCATGAGTGCTTGTAACTCCAAGACCCGCCTTGCAGAGGTTATTGCTAGGAGCAGAGCTGTTTTCCAGGATAAGAATTTTATATCTGCTGTTGATGCTGGCTCGAAAGGAGGCAGTGTGAGTTTTTCCAAACATAATTGAGGTCCTAGGCAGGAATTGGTGCTCTCCTTGGAGGCCTAATGTTTTTGGCCCCTTTGAGGTACTGCCTTATTAAAGGATGAGAAAAAATAGGTGGTTCCGTGTTGTAATGGGCTGAAATGGCAGAGGCATGAATCTTAATTGATGAGAAGGAAAGGCCTTTGTTCAGCATCTCAGTTAGGTATTGTAATATATGAGGGATATTTGGTACACACGTGTCAATGCCTTGTTCCTGGTTCTAAGCACAGAATCTCTTCCATTTTTCTGCATAAGATTTTTCTGGTGCTGGGCCTCCTGGCCTCCAAGATAACATCCATAACAGCTTTTGAAAGAGGAGTGTTCTGAATGGCTACATTATCCGCCATGCTGCCAGATTTAAGGTCCTGAGTTGGCTGTGCAGGATCTGTTTGTTGTGTTGGGTCAGCAAGTGAGAAGTTTGAGGCAATATCCATGCTGGACCTTGAGACAAGCTCTTTAGGATTGGGTACCAGTGCTGGCGTGGCCAGTCTGGGGCAATCAGTATCATTTTTGGCTTCTCTTGTCTGACTTTTAGGAGTACCCTGGGAAGGAGAGGCAGTGGGGGAAATGCATATACAGTTAGGTTTTTCCCAGCTGAAGGACAGGGCGTCCACTTTCCATGCTTGCTTGTGATAAATCCTTGTGCAAAATCTCTGCAATTGGCAGTTGTGAGGGGAGGCAAATAGATCTATGTCTGGGCATCCCCATTTCCTTATTATCATGCTGAAGACTTGTGGATCCAGTTTCCATTCGTGGGGATCCATGAGGTTTCTGCTTAGTTCGTCTGCCAGAGTATTTGTTTTTCCTGGCAGGAATTGTGCTTGCAGGTGAATTTGAAAAGCCAATGCTGTGTCCCATAAGGTCATTGCTTGTCTGCATAGGGGGTAGGAATGTGTACCTCCCTGCTTGTTTATGTACCACATGACCGTAGTGTTGTCTGTCTTTATCAGTAACTGTCCTGGATGAAGCAGGTCCTTGAAAGCTGTCAGGGCATTTTGAACAGCTAGCATCTCTTTTTGATTGATGTGAAGATGCATCTGGTTTGAAGACCATGTGCCCTGAATACATTTTCCTGTCATATGGGCTCCCCAGGCATAATCTGATGCATCCGTTGTCAGTGTCTGTCTGGCTGTGGGTAAACTGAATGGCAGACCCTTGTTGTGGTGACAGGCTTCTGCCCACCATCGAAACTCCAGTTGTAGGCAGGGAATGAGTGCAATTACTGTCGCCAGGCTGTGGCAATGCGGAGTCCAAACACTTTTTAGGTACCATTGTAGTTTCCTCATATGCAGTCTCTCATATGGAATTAGTAGAATGCAAGATGCCATGAAACCCAAGGCCTACAGGATTTTCCTTGCAGATAAGTGGGTTTGTGTTGCCAATTTCTTGTAGTAAGTAGTCAGATGCTTTTGTTTGTCTGGCGTGAGATAAGCCATCTGGGCAGTTGTATTTAAGCTTGCACCCAGGAATATTATCTCTTGAGAGGGCACTAGGTTTGATTTCTTTTCGTTTACTGTGTACCCTAGACCAATTAGTAATCCTTTTACAAACACCAGATGCTGTACAAGAATGTCTTTGTTCTCTGCTTGAATTAGGCAGTCGTCCAAGTAGGGATATATTTGAATTCCTTTTTGTCTGCAAAACGCTATTACTGGTGCCTGGCATTTTGTGAAGACCCTGGGTGCAGTAGATAAGCCAAAGGGCAGTGCAGAGAATTGGTAATACATTGAGCCAGCTATGAATCCGAGGTATCTTCTGCAAGATTGTCTGATAGGAACATGCAGGTATGCCTCTTTTAGGTCCAAAGTTACGAGCCAAGCCTTCTTGCCCAGCATGGGCAGTAGCTGCTGTAGAGTCAACATCTTGAATTTTGGAACTTCCAGAAACGTATTTAAAATTGACAGGTCCAGTATCGGTCTCCAGGTTTTGTCCTTTCTGGGTACTAGAAAAAATCTGGAGTAAAATCCTTGCCCCTGCTCTTGTTGCAGTACTTGCTGAATGGCCCTCATGTCCATGAGGGCTGTAATTTGTTTTTGTGCCTCTGCCCATTGATTGTGTGTCAGGTCTGGCAGACCTTTTGACCTTGGTAAGGTGTGAAAGTGGCACCTGTAGCCTTGGGATACTATGTTCAGGACCCATTTGTCTTGGGTAATCATTTGCCAATTTGATGAAAAAAGTGCTAGTTTTCCCCCTAAGGGGGCTGCCAAAAGAAAAGTGATTGGATCTGGTAGAGGAAAGTCATTGGGACTGTTTCCTGTAAGGCTGTGATTTGTCTTCTCCGCTTTTGGTAGTAGGAGCACCCCATTGTTTAGGCCTGTATGAGCCTTGGGGCTGAGATCTGCCTCTGGGACGCCTGTATCTGCCTCTTTGTGGTCTGACACTGGAAAGGACCAATTTTTAGTGGGCCAGTTCCTGCTGAACCTGGGTGGCTGCACCTGTAAGAAATCCTTGACTGTCTGCATGGATTTTGCTTTATCCTCCATTTTTTTTCAACACCTCTTCTGCTGTAGTACCAAACAAAGTATCATGCTGTAATGGTGCATCTAATAATTTTGCTTTAACATGATCAAGCAGATTCTGTTCCTTTAACCAAGCATACCTTCTAATAACAGAACCTGTAACAGCGGCCCTGCAAGAGGCCTCCAGTGAATCATAACCACATTGCCAAGTATGCTTTCCCACTCGTTCAGCTGCATGCAATAACTCCTGCAATTTTTTGTTCTCTGAACCTACAGTATTTGTCAACAATTTCTGTTTAAGCAGTGACATTAAATATTGCTGATATTTAAGCATATGAAATTGACAATTTAAAGCCCTTACAGCCAGTGTAGCAGAAGTGTATACTTTTTTCCCCTCATCTGTCTAGAGCCCTAGAATCCCTATCAGAGGGGACAGGGGGTTTTGCAGTGGAAGCTTTAACCCCTTTGGGACCCTGAGATATAGTTTCTGGGTCAGCAGTGGGGTTTTTATATAGGAATTGATGAGAATCTGGGACCCTGTAGTACCTGTCTGGCTTAGCAGGTGCAGGGGGTAAAGAGTCAGGGGACAGGCCGGACTCTGAAAATACATCTACAATATCCAGGACAGGTGGAATAGCAAGGGGTCTGTGCTGAGGAAGTAGCAGAAAGTCTTTGAGCCTTTTCTTAGATTCAGAATAATCTTGGCTCTCCCAGTGGAAATGCTTCCTCATGGTATGTAGGGTTTCCCCAAACGAATAATTCTCAGGAGGAGAGGCTGAAGGAATGGATTCTTCAGCATCAGAATCCTCATAGGGAAGCATGGAGTAATCCTGTTCAGAAGAGGAATCAGAGGAAATGGAAACCTGATCAGAAGAATCATACTCAGTCTCTTGCCTAGGCCTCTTATCAGGAGGGGGATGGGAACCCCTGATCAAACTAATTAGGTCTTCGGCCATTTTGAGCATCTGTTTTTTAGGCATGGAAGTTTGACAAGGAGAATGCTGTACTTATTTCTTTGTCTTTAGAGCTGCTTTAGTCTTTGTCTTTGAAGCTGTAGATGGTTTAATATATAGTTCTGTAGGTCTGAAGACACCCTCAGAAGCCAATGCCTACTCAGCGGCTCCGGACCCATCTGAGGGAATGATTTCCGAGTGTCCAATACTGAGTTTCCAGAGGCCCAATCGGCTCCACGTGGGTGTCGGAAGCGGCCTGTGGCTCTGAGGTAGCGGGCGCCAGGGGCTGCGAAAGCGCCTCACTGAGGACCGGCGACTGGCCTAGCAGAGGCTTCATCGTCGGTTTTGGACCTCGGATGCCTATCCTTTTCCTTGTCCTTGCGTTTTTTGTAAACTCCGGTTGTCGGCTGGTCCGACGGCATTATACAATTAAAACACGGCCAAAGTAATGAAATGCAAAATCGAACCGACGCTTGATAGTGCGTTGGTTACATCTAGCACAAAACCGACAGCTAGCAACGTTGTGATCAGGGCCTAGGCAAGGAATACAGTAAGAGTGAAAATCCTTATGAGATATTTGCTTCCCACAAGAAATACAATTGTTAACTTTTTCTGACATCGGTCTGGAGCAAGAAAAAAGTTTCCCCAACGGGGTACTTAGCTTTAATGAAGACTTCAGTTCTGAAATTCTGATTTGAAAATCTCAGGAGTCGGTGGACCGGCACTTGCTTACTGCTTTTGCTTCGGGCACCGCGCGGCAAGAAAGATTGAAGAAAATGGCGTCGGCTGCATCTTTTATACCCCTGGCACACTGACGTCAGGGAAGAGGCGACAGCAACCGACGCCGGACCTAGACTTTGTAATTCTGGCCGACCGAGGGTCACCTGCCAACAGGATAACCCAAGAGTAATGACTGCAACAGTGAATCATGATGAACATTGAAAATTTCAGGAGTCGGCCGACCGGCACTTGCAAACTGCTCCTGCTTCGGGCACCGCACGGCAAGAAAGACTGATGTAATGGCGTCAGCTGCATGCTTATACCCCTGATGACCTGACGTCATGGAAGAAGGGACAGCAACCGACACAGGACCCAAGACTTTGTTAATCAGGTCGACGGAGGGCAACCTGCCAGCAGATTACCCAAATTTAATGACTGCAACAGTGAAACACGAAGAACATCTGCAGTCTTACTCTTCTCAATTTGCTGCTCAAGTTAAAATCAAGCTGTACAAAAGAAAAATGCCATATATTCACAAAACCTCATCCATCTTTTCAGCCAAAATGCTATACACTGAGATGCACTTTTAAGACAGTGTACTTCTCCACCCATAGAAAACAGCAATGCCTGAATTACTCAAAATCTCAAAGAGATAATTTAACTGGCTAGTGCAAATCTAATTTGTACATCACCCAACCCCACCCATGATTTTTCCAGATATAGGATGGGAATAAGGAAAAGAAAACTTGAATTGAATAACTTTCAGCATAACCTTTGGAAGAAACACATTTATTCTGAGAAAACAATTCCATTGTGGCTAAACTCAGAATCCTACATAATATACAAATTAAAAAAATACTCATTGAGATGGACAATGTCTACAAAAATGTTGTCCATGAAAATGCGGGCAAGAGGTTAGCTGAGAAAGGAAGCTGGAAACAAAACAAAATACATTTCTCTGACAAACAGTCTTCAGGCTTATAAAAAAAGTCCTAATCAATCAATATGGTTTCATTTAAACTGACAGAGAAAGCTAAAATGTCAAAAAGATAACCCCTGTGGAACATGCAACACTTCTGTAAGTAAACTTACCATAACAGTAGATGTTCAAATGATTACTTCTGCAGTAGTATGCCAAGGAAATAACAACCAGCCAGCTTCTAAAGCTTCAGGGCACCTTCGACAGGCCCCAACAGTCCGTCATATCTGACCTTTCTAAAGAAGAGAAAAATGTTTCTGTCCTGTAACTCATCTAGTGCAGATACATATTCTTAGTTTTAGCACTTAAATTTGCTTGTTCATGCTCAGCACTTGTTCAGAACTTGTAAGCACTAAATAAGCTACTAATTACTATAGCACTCTATCTTCCTCATTACCTAGAGGAAAACAGTTTTTTGTAATTACTTTTCTCACTTGCTTAGAGAAAAACAGCTGTTGTATTCACTTTCCTCACTTATCTAGAGGAAAAACCCCGCAACTCTCTTTTTGCGCGGTCTTGCACACAGGGCAGCGCCGGTTAGTTGGGGTATACTATTCCCGGCCCCACAAAGTCTGCGCTGTAAATTTTCCCTTAGAACTAGGCAAACCTCAACTCAAGTGCTTCAGGTCAGCTGCTCTTATTGCAGCACTTGCAAAACAGAAATCAGCACTTGTCCTAATCTCCTAGACAGCACTATTATTCTCCAAATTTCCTAGACAGCACTATTATAATATAGCATAAGACCCTCGATCGTCCACAGGACTTAAGTTCAATTTACTCTTCAAAGCATGTCCCGAAGTCAGCTTCAGGTGTACTCTCCAGTTCATCTGGTGGAATTGGGCATCCTGAGGCAATGTCACAACTGCCTCATGTATACAGACAACCCTCTCCTCTTACCTCTAGACACGAACACTTGTGAGAGATGCAAATACACAGCCAGACTGGAGGCTAAGCGCTCTCAACTCATGACTGTAACAGACAGTCAAGAGGATAAGGGACACACTTGCATCACACCACCTGTCACACATGAATCTACAAAACAAGCACCGGCAAAATATATGCATAAATACACAAAAACATATTCAGATGCACTAGGTACCAATCTGAAAAAGAAACAGTGCCCTCCAAAGCAGACAAGCAAGCAACCTGCAACCCCAAACACAAGCCAGAAAACACATAATTCACCTCAGCAGTGTGCCTCACAACAGCCCTTAAGGCAAAACATCATACCTAACACGCTAGTAACAGGAGACTCTATAGTAAGGCACACGGATGTTCCACTCACCAGGCTGAACAAGGTTACTGTCAGCTGCCTGTCGGGTGCTCGGATCCACCACATAACACAAGCACTTAGGTCACTCCAGAACAAGTACAAGTATGACGCTGTAATTGTACATGTTGGTGTGAATGATATAAGACGTACCTCCCTGGACTACATGAAAAGAGACATTGAGGAGCTCTCTGATCATGTAGCCCAAGCTGGTATGACCCTGACCTTGAGTAGCATACTACCTTCACCTAGAATGATACCACAATACAAAGACAAAATTATCAATTTCAACAATTGGCTAAGCTTCTGGTGTCATTCTAAGGGGATCCAGTGTCTGTCTGCCTGGGATGACATGATGGACAAGCCTCGCTGTTTTGCCAGAGATGGGTTGCACCTGTCACACCTAGGTTTTCGAATACTGGCCAAGGCTCTTGCCGTTCCCATAGTGCCTTTTTTAGGCAAGGCTCAAAGAACAAACCAACCACCGTAACCAGCACAGGTAACCAAAAACTAAGGGTAATGCTACTTAACGCCAGAAGTCTCAACCTCAAAATGCACACACTCGAGGCTCTCCTCAGCATGGAGAAAATCAATGTTTGTGCAGTGACGGAAACCTGGTTCAAGGCTCAAGAGAGCACCCCAGCACTGCCAGGTTACAATTCATATCATATCTTCCAGCTTCAGTTACCGGATCGCAGTACAAAGGGCGGAGGTGTATCCATATTCATCAAGGATACCCATATCTCCAGGTTAGTAGCGCAGCATGATACCCCAGAGATCATCCACGTGCAACTATCAGCAGGTAAAACCACATTTCAAGTCATAGCCAGTTATAGATCGCCCACCACGTCCCAAGATGCTCACTCTGCATTCCTTGAGACATTGGAAAATATAAAGGTCCTACCAAACACCATAATCGTGGGTGATTTCAACTACCCTGGTATAGACTGGGAGAACTACCAATGTTCCAATGCCTATACTCAGCGATTCATAAATTCAAATGCCCTTGAACTAGTATGTTCCCCCACTAGAGGGGACAACATACTGGATTTAATAATCACAAATATGGGCGCCCACTGTACCACACCCGTTATCACTCCCTCCTTGGTCAGATCCGACCACAAACTGATAACCCTGGACATCCTCACTCCTCCACCTCCCCCAGTCAAAAAAAACAATAGTCAAAAACCTTTCCAAAGCAAACTTCAAACTACTTGCATCCGAAGTGGAAAGCTTCACTATTCTTTTGCAGAAGGATAATGATATCCAGGATGCGGAATCCTACACCAAGACACTCTATATGCATCTTCAGGATTGTATGGACCGTGCTATCCCAAATAAAACCAAGACTCCTTCCTCAAGCAAGAAGAAACCAGTCTGGTGGACCCCGGCCATAAGCAAACTTTACAATAAAAAGAGGAGACGTGTACAAAAAAAGGCCAAATCTCAAGAAGAAAAATCATCCCTGATCAGCATTAGCAAGTCAACTAAAGCTAATTTTGAAAAGAAAGTTGCCAAGGATAACCATAAGGCCTTCTATGGCTATGTCAAAAACCTAAATGGCAATGCTCAGATCTGTTCTGAGCTAGTACAAAATGGAACAAAATACACTGACCCTTCTGACCCGCCCCCCTCATCACCTACAGGGCCTATTACCATTCCAGGGGATTGTGTAAGTCCAATTATTACCGATACATTGGTTAACAAGGCTCTATCTAAAGCTAAAACACTGCCTCCATGGGACCAGATGGTGTCCCACGCTGTGTCATACGTGAGCTCCAAAAGGAATTAACCCTGCATATTAATACCCTGTTCAGTCTCAGCCTCTCCATAGGATATGTGCCCAGAGAATGGCACACGGCAACGGTGGTCCCGCTACACAAGGGTGGGGCCAAAACTGACCCTGGGAACTACCGACCAATAAGCCTGACCAGTCTGATCTGTAAGGCTATGGAGCGAATCATTATGGAACTCATAAATGGAGAGATTGGGAACCTCCAGTCGCTGGACCCCACACAGTTCGGCTTCGTCAAGGGCAGATCATGCCTCCTGAACCTGGTGGATTTCTTTGAGACAGTTACTCGGGCTATAGATGAGGGAAAGGAGGTACACACGGCTTACCTTGACCTTGCTAAAGCATTTGACACCATTCCCCATTCAGGTATTATTGATAAGCTCACCAGCCTGGGCATAAACCCTTACATCACAAGATGGATCGCAAACTGGCTCTAAGACAGATCCCATAAAGTAAGAGTAGTGGGAACTATGTCTAAATCCAGACCGGTAACGAGTGGTGTGCCTCAGGGCTCTGTCGTGGGGCCCCTCCTGTTTGGCATATACTTCCCAGAAGTACAGGCAAGCACGGAAGGGCTGCGGCTGACTAAGTTTGCAGACGACTGCAAACTGGGTGCTATAACAGAGTCTCCAGCCGACATGGAGATCCTCCAGAAGGGCCTAAATGAGACTGATGCATGGTGTCAAAGCCATGGTCTCAAGCTAAATGCAAAAAAATGCATAGTAATACCCTTTGGAAAAAACAGAGTACCCGCAAACTACAACATAGGAGGTAATCTCCTGAAATCTGAAGAAGAAATAAGGGATCTAGGGACCCAAGTAGATAGCCAGCTTTCCTTTGATAACCATGTTGCCAAAGTGGTTAGAAAATCCTTCTATGTGACCCACCTGATCATGAAAGGGTTCGCATCAAGATCTAAGGATGTAATGGTGCCCCTCTACTCTTACCTCATCAGACCCATTATTGAGTACAATGCACCAATTGGAATGTACCTGGCAAGACATCTCCAGCAGCTGGAGAGACCACAGAGGTACCTAACCAACAGAATTACTGGCCTCAAACAGTTGCCCTATGCAGCACGATTGAAAAAGCTAAGACTGTTCTCTGTTGCATACCGCTTTCTCAGAGGCTATCTCTGTCTAACGTACAGAGCCATGTCCAACCAAGAATTGTTGAACATGCTCCATCTTAGCAAAACCAAATCTACTCTAGCTACAAGCTCTAGGGATATAAACCTCAACACAACAATGAACAGAAAGTACAGTTTTGTACCTACCATAAATGTAGATGTCCGATAGGTATGCATCTGCAGTCATCACACATGGGTTGTCCTGCCTCAGGCAGCCCTTCAGTCGGCCGGATTCCAAAGTCTGGGTCTGGCCTCAGCTGATGTCGCACTTTCCCCGACGTCAGAGCGTCTGGGGTATAAAAGCATCAGCCGACGCAATTTTCCTCAGTTTTTCTTGCCCCAGATGCCAGGTGCCCTCTAAGGAAGGCTAAAATTTGTAGATATGCATTGCAAAAACAAATCCAAACATGCATAGTACTATAAAAACAAATACACCATAATAGATCCCCCCAGCTAGCTATAAGAGGGGTAAGTACCCAAGAAGTATACCACAGAGGGGAAGGAGGGAGGGTAAACCTGACTGCAGATGCATACCTATCGGACATCTACATTTATGGTAGGTACAAAACTGTACTATGTCCTTCAAGGATGCATCTGCAGTCATCACATATGGGTAGAATACCATAGCCAATATGGGGGTGGAGGTACTAAGTAAAGGATGGTGTAGCTAAGATACCCTGCAGGACTGCCGTAGCAAAGCCTGCTCTGGATCTGGAGTATAAAGGTAAATTGTAATGCTTGGCAAATGTATGCACGGAGCTCCATGTAGCAGCTTCTAAAATGTCCTTGGAAGCCACCCCTCTTAGGAAGGCTGTGGTGGTGGCTGTGGCTCTCGTGGAATGAGGTCCAATGTCAGCTGGCACAGTTTTTCCATGAAAGGAGTAACAAAAATGAATGCAATTTCCATTTTGAAATTGTCTGTTTGGAAATTGCTTTTCCTTGTGCCCCAGCAGCATATGCTACAAACAGCTGGTCAGTCTTTCTGTAACTTTTAGTTCTGTCCAAGTAGTAGCGCAACTGTCTGTGTATGTCCAGGGTGTGCAGAAGTTTCTCCCCTTTATTTTGTGGTTGTGGGAAGAATGTAGGCAAGTGAATAGCTTGGTTCAAAGATACCCTGGATACCACCTTTGGCATAAATGTAGGATTGGTTCTCAATGAAACTCTGTCCTGATGAAAGATAAGAAATGGCTGTACTGCCATTAGAGCTTGTAACTCAGATACTCTTCTTGCTGAGGTTATGGCCAGAAGGAAGGCAGTTTTCCAAAACAGAAACTGTAGATCTGCAGATGCTGCTGGTTCAAAGGGAGGTAGTGTTAGTTTTTCCAACACAAAGTTAAGGTCCCAAGTAGGTAGAGGTGGTTTCCTTGGAGGATTGATGTTTTTGATTCCTCTTAGAAACTGTCTCAGGAGAGGATGAGAGAAGACAGGTGGATTAACATTGTATTCTGCTGAAATTGCTGAGGCATGTATCTTAATGGAAGAGTAAGACAGGCCGTTGTGGAGCAATTCTGCCAAATATTCCAGTATATGTGCCATGTTCATCACTGTCACATCTAGGCCCTTTGTTGTGTTCCAAGCGTGAAATCTTTTCCATTTTGCTGAATATGCCTTCCTTGTGGAAGGCCGTCGAGCTTCCATAATAATATCCTTCACTCTCTGGAATAGCTTATTCTGAGGAGGAGTCATGGTATTTTCCAGGCAGTTAGCTGCAAGGTTTTCAGGTTGGAATGCAGAGTCTTGAAATTGTGCTGCGTCAGTAGAAGTGGCCATAGGGGGAAGAGGCCACGGTTTCGTCTGTGACATGCTCTTTAACAGTGGGTACCAGTGCTGTCTTGGCCAGTTTGGAGCTATCAGAATCACTCTGGGCTGCTCTGTCCTGATCTTCAGTAAGACCTTGGTCATTAATGGGAGAGGTGGAAAAGCATACACTGTTAGAGCTTTCCAGCTGAGAGAGCGTCCACTTTCCATGCTTGTGGGTGGTATGTCCTTGAGCAGAATTTCTTCAGTTGATGATTGTGGAGGGAGGCGAACAGATCTATTTCCGGCCTTCCCCATGATTGTGTTAAGAGTAAGAAGATGTCTGGGTGCAGCATCCATTCGTGTGCATCCATGATATTTCTGCTTAAGCTGTCTGCCAGTATATTGTCTTTCCTGGCACGAACTGGGACTGCAGCTGTATATTGAGTTTCAAGGAAAGTTCCCATAGATTCATTGCCAGTCTGCAAAGAGGGTAGGAATGGGTGCCTCCTTGCTTGTTTATGTACCACATAACTGTGGTGTTGTCTGTCCTTATGAGTAGGTGGCCTTGATGAAGAAAAAGTTTGAAGGCCTCGATTGCTTGCATCACTGCCAGCATTTCCTTTTGGTTTATGTGCATGCAGCTCTTTGTGACCATAGCCCTTGGATACATCTGCCCTCCATGTGTGCTCCCCAGCCTTGGTCTGAAGCGTCCGTAGCGATGGTTTGGTTGGCTCTTGGCTTGCTGAAGGGCAACCCGTTGTTCGACTGGCAGGCTTGAGCCCACCACAGAAATTCCTTTTGGAGGCATGCAATGAGTGGGATCAAGGTTTCTAAGCTGTGACTGTGCTGAGTCCATAAACTCCTTGGGTACCATTGTAATTTTCTCATATGCAGCCTTGCTTGTGGGATCAGAAGAATGCAAGATGCCATGTAACCCAGGGCCTGCAGGATTTTCCTTGCAGTCATCTGAGTTTGTCTTGTCAGATTCTTGAAGTAATCCGGTAGTTGTTTTTGTTTTTCTTCTGTGAGAAAGGCCATTTGGGTGGTTGTGTCTAGATCCGCACCCAGAAAAGTTATTCTTTGGGATGGAACAAGTCTTGATTTGTGGATGTTGACTGTATATCCCAAGGCCTGCAGTAGGTGGATGGCATAATCCAAGTCCTTTAACAAAGTTTGCTTGCTGTCCGCTTGTATAAGGCAGTCGTCCAGATATGGGTAAATTTGAATCCCCTGAAGTCTGCAGTGTGCAATTACTGATGCCAGGCATTTCGTGAATACTCTGGGCGCAGTAGATAAGCCAAAGGGCAATGCTGAGAATTGATAATGCTCTGACCCTGCAAGAAATCTGAGGTGTCTTCTGCAACTTTGTCTGATAGGGACATGCAGGTATGCCTCCTTGAGGTCTAGAGTAACCAGCCAAGACCCCTTGCCCAGCATGGGAAGGAGTTGCTGTAGAGTCAGCATTTTGACTTTTGGCACAATGAGGTAAGTATTCAGTGCGGACAAGTCGAGAATAGGCCTCCATTGATTTTCTTTTCTTGGAACAAGGAATAATCTGGAGTAAAATCCTTGGCCTTGTTCTGAAAGAGGTACCTTTTCTATAGCTTTCATTTGTATTAAGTTGGAAATTTGTTTCAAAGCCTCTGCCCTCTGATTTGGTGGCAGGTCTGGCATGCCTTTTCTTTTTGGCAAAGTGTGGAAATGGAACCTGTATCCTTTGTCTATTATTTGCAGTGTCCATGTGTCCCTTGTAATGCTGTGCCAATTTTTTGAAAATAAAGAAATCTTTCCGCCCAAAGGTGCTTCTAATTGAGCCCTGGTGTGAGTCAAAACAAAGTCATTGAGTCTGTCCTGGTGTAGCGGTTGTAGTTCCTGCACTACCTCTCTGGTTGGGAGGCTGCCAGTGACGTCCTCTGTAGGAGCCTCTAGCTTGCCCTCTACCTCTGGCACGCCTATTCCTGCCTCTCTGAGATCTGTCCGAGTCCGGAAAGGACCAATTCTTAGTAGGCCAATTTCTGCTGAATCTCGGTGGTTGGACTTGCAGAAAGTCTTTGACTGTTTGCACAGATTTTGCCTTTTCTTCAAATTTCTTTAAGACCTCTTGAGCCGTGGAACCAAATAATTTTTGCTTTTCCATAGGAGCATCCAAAAGCTTAGCTTTCACATGATCTGGCAGAGATTGTTCCTTCAGCCAGGCATGCCTACGTATGACTGCACCTGTCATAGCTGACCTACATGAAGCTTCCAATGCATCATAACCACACTGCAAGAAATGGTTACTAACCTGCTGTGAGTTATGTACCAGATCCTGAAGGGATTTGCGATCAAGGGGTTCAGAAGAAGACAGTTTCTTATGCAATTCATCTAACAAATACTCTTGGTACTGTATCATATGAAATTGACAATTTGATGCCCGCATGGAAAGAGTTGCAGAAGTATACACTTTCTTACACCATCTCTCTAAAGCTCTGGACTCCCTTTCAGAGGGTAGAGGATTCCTAGCAGTGGCAGCTGCAACCCCTTTTGGGCCCTGGGAAATAGTTTCTGGATCAGCAGAATGGGCCTTGTACAGGTGTAGATGTGAATCCGGGACCCTGTAGTACCTATCAGGTTTGGCAGGAGCCGGAGGGAGAGAGTCAGGGGCTGTACTAGCATCAGAGTACAGATCATCAATAACATTCAAAATAGGAGGTATAGCTAAAGGCCTATGCTGAGGTAAATGTAAAAAGGTCCTTAATCTCTTTCTAGAATCAGAGAATTCCTGACCCTGCCATTGAAAATGCTCTCTCATAGAGTGTAATGTCTCTCCAAAGGAAAACTCTTCAGGAGGGGAGGCAGAGGGGATAGATTCTTCAGCATCAGAATCCTCGTAGGCCGAATAAGCCTCCTCCTGGTGGTCTGACAGAGTAGAGCCATCAGTGGACTCATCTGAGGAGTGGGGGTCAGAGGGCTCAACCCTGGGCCTTTTGTCTGGAGGTGGTTGAGAGCCCCTGTCTGGATGAGGTTGAGAACCCCTAATTAAGGAGATAAGATCCTCTGCTAAGCTAAGAATCTGTGAGCCAGTAGAAGGTCTCTGAGAGGTAACCTTGGGAGGCAAAGCTTTAGTAAGTTTAACAGCTTTAGCCCTACAGAAAGCCTTAATGGACATGGATGTAGGAGGTCTGGCTGCACCACGTGCAGGAGTAGACTTGTCTAAAGGAATGGTGTCGGAAGGTTCCTGGACACCAGTTTCAGAGGGTAATACAATAACCGACTCGGCTGGGGCCTCCGGGGCCGAGGTAGTTGGTTGTGCGGTTTCGGTAATCGAAGTACCAAGAACTCTGTTTCAGCAGAGACACTCTCGGTAGGCCTGACCGTGGTTTCAGCCGAAACCGCGGCCCGCGTGTGTTGGTCCTTTTCCTTCCGTTTCTTAACTAAATGCGAAGTCGGAGTCTCCGACGGCATCTTGTAAGCAAAACTAGCATCAAAGAATTCCTCTGCAAACTCCGACCGACGTCTAAGAGTTCGTCGGTTGAAGGAAGCACAGGCTGAACAGGCCGAGACGTTGTGGTCTGGGCCTAGGCAGGGGAGGCAGTAAGAGTGGAAATCCTTATGAGGTATTTGTTTCCCACAAGTTAAACAATTACTAACTTTATCTGACATCGGCTGAGGCAAGAAATTGTCCCCAACGGGGTACTTAGCTTTTTCGAAGTCTTCGGTAGCTGAATCACAGAAGCTGGCCGACCAGCACTTGCGAACTGCTTTGGGCACCACGCGGCAAGAAAGACTGAGGAAAATGGCGTCGGCTGATGCTTTTATACCCCAGACGCTCTGACGTCGGGGAAAGTGCGACATCAGCCGAGGCCAGATCCAGACTTTGGAATCCGGCGGACCTAAGGGCTGCCTGAGGCAGGACAACCCATATGTGATGACTGCAGATGCATCCTTGAAGGACATCATGCTGGAGGGATAGATTCGCTTCGCAGAGACTTCCCTTACTATGGAACAGGGTCACGATCTACATAAGACAGAGCCCCTCACTATCACTCTTCAAGAGGAACCTTGAGTGGATAGGTAACAAAGTTCACACCGGGGATCACACCAACAGCACTACCAGATAGGGGCCAAGGGTACTAACTGCTAGTACAAGGATTTGGGGAACTACTAAAGAGGCGGTGAATACCGCACAACGTGGCTGGGCTAATATATGCCTTCAGGCAGATAGCTCAGTACCAACCTATGAACCTATGTTATGTACTTACCATAATGTTCCATGTTTGTAATCCATCTCGCCCTTCATTCTTAAATATGGGATCGGAGCGATCCTCAGCACCGACTCGGCCGATCGCAAAGCTCAAAGTCTCTCAGTTGGCTTACAGCAAGGTAGGTATCCCATAGTGCACTACTAAGAATTCCCAGATCTTATTTGTTGTTGTCTAAAAAAGTGATAGAAGGTATTTCCTCAAGGAACAACAAAGATGAAAGGTCTCCACCCTACAGAAGATAAATACCATCTCATCTACAGATCCTCCAAGGTTACATGGACGGGGGTAGCTGGGTAGGTTCGTAAGAATGAAGGGCGAGATGGACTACAAACATGGAACATAAAGTATGTAACTTCTTTATGTTCTGTAGTTCTATCTCGCCTTCACTCTTACATATGGGACAGTGTCCCTAGCACTTTTTCTCGGTTGGCTCACGGGAATATACTCCTAAGAACCATGGCACCAAAGGCGGCTCTACCCCTCGAGGCCAAATCCATTTTGTAATGAGCAATAAAGGTATGAAGGTTAGCCCAAGTTGCTGCTGCACATAAACTGTCAAATGGGACTCTAGCTTTGATGTAGATACAGATCTGGTAGAATGAGCCTTAACTTTAAATGGGAGTTCCTTGCCACTGGAAGAGTAAATAAACGCAATACAATTTGAAATCCAATTTGATAAGATTATCTTAGAGACTGGCATACCTTTTCTTGTCTCAGAAAAAGATACAAAACAATTGGTCTGATCTTCTAAGCTCTTTGGTTCTATATAGATAGAACCTTAACGGTCTGTGAATATCAAGTTGATGAAACTTGTATTCTGCACTGTTTGATTAAGAAAAAAGACTGGCAGTTCGATAGTTTGATTCAAATTAGACAGAGCAAACCTTGGGGATGAAGGAAGGATTTGTACAAAGGGAACCTGTCTCTATGAAAGACCAAGCAAGGAGGTTTGACTGACAGTGCTTGTAACTCTAACACTCTTCTGGTGGATGCAACAGCTACTAGAAAAATGGTTTTCCATGAAAGGAAAGTACAGTTGTGTACCTACCATAAATGTAGATGTTCGATTGTATTCACTGTTGCAGTCATTACTCTTGGGTTATCCTGCTGGCAGGCTACCATGATCAGCCAGAATTCCAAAGTCTAGGTCCGGCATCAGTTGCTGTCGCCTCTTCCCTGAAGTCAGTGCGCCAGGGGTATAAAAGATGCAGCCGACACCATTTTCTTCAGTTTTTCTTGCCCCAAATGTCGGGTGCCCCTAAATTGGAAGGCTGAAAGAATATGCCAATAAAAATACATGCACAAAAATAACATGTCCTTCATCTACAAGCAAATACACCAAAAAGTTGTATAGGATAGAGAAGTGCAGATAAGCCACAGCAAAGAAAAGGGGGATGGTGGGTAACCTGGACTGCAACAGTGAATACACTCTAACATCTACATTTATGGTAGGTACACAACTGTACTATGCTTATCGTGTTTCACTGCTGCAGTCATTACTCTTGGGTTGAATCCCAAAGCTGAGGTAGGGTGGCTGGGCTAAACAGGATTAGGAGAGACTATGAGGCCCTGCAGAACTGCAGTGGCAAAGCCTGCTCTGGACTTAGAGTAAAGAGGTAAGTGGTAGTGCTTTGTGAAGGTGTGCACTGAACTCAAAGTTGCAGCCTCTAAGATATCTTTGGTTGGTACTCCTCTGAGGAAGGCTGCTGAAGTGGCTGCTGCTCTGGTGGAATGAGGCCTAATGTCCTTAGGCACTGATTTGCCATGATGAAAATAGCAGAAACTGGTGCAATGGCCTATCCATTAGAAATGGTTTGTTTTGAGACAGCCTTTCCCTGTGAACCTGCAGCATATGACACTAAAAGTTGCTCAGTCTTTCTGAAAGCTTTAGTTCTGTCCAAGAAAAATCTTAACTGCCTGTGTATGTCCAAAGAATGCAGAATTTTCTCACCCTTGTTCTGTGGATTAGGATAAAAGGTTGGCAAGTGAATTGTTTGGTTGAGGGCCACACTGGACACCACCTTAGGCATAAATGTAGGGTTCGTACTCAGAGAAACCCTGTCTGGATGGAAAATGATGAAAGGTTCCACAGCCATGAGTGCCTGCAACTCTGAGACTCGCCTTGCAGAGGTTATTGCTAGGAGCAGAGCTGTTTTCCAGGATAAGAATTTTATATCTGCTGTTGATGCTGGCTCGAAAGGAGGCAGTGTGAGTTTTTCTAAAACATAATTGAGGTCCCAGGCCGTAATTGGTCCTCTCCTTGGAGGCCTAATGTTTTTGGCCCCTCTGAGGTACTGCCTTATTAAAGGATGAGAAAAGATAAGTGGTTCTGTATTGTAATGGGCTGAAATGGCAGAGGGATGAATCTTAATAGATGAGAAAGAAAGGCCTTTGTTTAGCATCTCAGTTAAGTATTGTAAAATCTGAGGGATATTTGGTGCACATGTGTCTATGCCTTGTTCCTGGTTCCAAGCAGAGAATCTCTTCCATTTTTCTACATAAGATTTTCTGCTACTGGGCCTCCAAGATAACATCCATAACAGCTTTTGAAAGAGGAGTGTTCTGAATGGCTACATTATCCACCATGCTGCCAGATTTAAGGTCTTGAGTTGGCTGTGCAGGATCTGACTGTTTTGTTGGGTCAGCAAGTGAGAAGTTTGAGGCAGTGTCCATGCTGGACCTTGAGACAAGCTCTTCAGGATTGGATACCAGTGCTGGCGTGGCCAGTCTGGTGCAATCAGTATCATTTTTGGCTTCTCTTGTCTGAACTTTAGGAGTACCCTGGGAAGAAGAGGCAATGGGGGAAAGGCATATACTGTTAGATTTTTCAAGCTGAAGGATAGGGCATCCACTTTCCATGCTTGCTTGTGAAAAATCCTTGTGCAAACTCTCTGCAATTGGCAGTTGTGAGGGGAGGCAAATAGATCTACGTCTGGGCATCCCCATTTTGTTATTATCATGCTGAAGACTTGTGGATCCAGTTTCCATTCGTGGGGATCCATGAGGTTTCTGCTTAGTTCGTCTGCCAGAGTATTTGTTTTTCCTGGCAGGAATTGCGCTTGCAGGTGAACTTGAAAAGCCAATGCTGTGTCCCATAAGGTCATTGCTTGTCTGCAGAGGGGGTAGGAATGTGTACCTCCCTGTTTATGTACCACATGACCGTAGTGTTCTCTGTCTTTATCAGTAACTGTCCTGGATGACGTAGGTCCTTGAAGGCTGTCAGGGCATTTTGAACAGCTAGCATCTCTTTTTGATTGATGTGAAGATACATCTGGTTTGCAGGCCATGTGCCCTGAATACATTTTCCTGCCATATGGGTCCCCCAGACATATTTTGATGCATCCGTTGTCAGTGTTTGTCTGGCTGGGCGTAAACTGAATGGCAGACCCTAGTTGTGGTGACAGGCCCACCATCGAAACTCCTATTGCAGGCAGGGAATGAGTGCAATTACTGTCTTCAGGCTGTGGCAGTGTTGAGTCCAAACACTTTTTAGATACCATTGTAGTTTCCTCATATGCAGTCTGGCAAATGGAATTAGTAGAATGCAGGATGCCATGAAACCCAAGGCCTGCAGGATTTTC